>NC_056739.1:1942182188-1942334688 GCF_019279795.1 Protopterus annectens | reverse complement strand
GTCTGTAGTGCAGTAACTGTGGAAGTAGAGCTGTTTTGCAAGACCTGAAAAATGATGAATTTTGTTCAATAAAAACTAGAAACAGTACCAGACACTGTATGAAAGTATATACAATAATGTTTGTAGTGCAGTAAGTGTGGAATTAGAGTTGTTTGTCAAGAAATGAATAATGCCAACTGTTCCGCAAGGGTCTATATCAGAACACCGAACATTTGAAATGTCGAGTGTTCTAATATCGACCCGCTGAAAATATCGAAGTAACAGGAAACCAAATTCTTTCCTAGGTAAAGAATTTGGTTGTCCGTTTCTGTTGCTTCGGTAATTTCAGTGCTCTAGTGGAAAGTTACGGGTTGGGTTCAGGTAAGTGTGCGATTGTGGGGACATGTGGCTTAGGGCATGTTAGGTGAGTTAGGTTTAGGGTGCGGGTCAGGTAAGTGTGCGATTGTGTGGACGTGTGGGTTAGGGCAGGTTAGGTGAGTTAGGGTTAGGGCGTGGGTGAGGTGACTGTGCGATAGTGACGGAACTTAGGGTTAGGGTTTGGGTTAAGGTAAGTGGATAGTTAGTGGTGTATGTATAGTTTAGTGTAGGGTTAGGTGTAAGAGTTTAGGTGTACATGTGTGGATTGCTGTTTATTTGGTGGGCTTGTGTTGTGTGTATGTGTTTTGGAACACCAATTTTTTTCCCTAGGAAAAAAATCGCTGTTCCGAATGTTCGTGTTTTGTATTTTCGATTGCTAGGGTTCAATATTAGTACACTTGACATTTTGAAAGTTCGGTGTTCTAATATAGACCCTTCTGCAATAACTCATGAACCACTACTAATAACACCAAGGTTAATTGTATACATCAGATTTGTCTTGATTTAACCATTGCAGTACAACTGTATGCATTTGGGCTGTAAGGGAAGGTGCTGCAGTCAAGTATAACACTGTAATACCCATAGCATGCAAATATAATGGCAGAAAAATTTGTTATTTCACACATACAGTAGCATTCAAGGCTGTTTCTAGGCCAGTATTGTCTGCATAATGCTCTGTCATCCACAAACAGCAGGTAACCAAGGTATGTGGGTGAGGTGACCTATTCCATGATTTGATATTGTTGGTTGACTTCACAGATATTTCAAACCAGTAACAATATAATCTGTACATGTGCATGTTATATGCTAGTGTATAGATTACCTATTATCTCTGTCATGCTTGTATTCCATGCATGTGTATTTTACTGTCACTGCAGTCTATTATACAGCTGTAGTAGTACTACTAGGTCATTTATTGGTTCCATGTGAGCTTTAGACAAATATTAGTCAGTAAATAGTCAGCAGTGGCTCAGTACCTCAGTTTGTTAAATGCTCTGTCTGTAGTATGTTTTGACACACACAGACCAGGGCTCTAATCCAGTGCTATGTAGTATTAAATATTACAGTACCATCCATGTAATGTTTACATATTCTCTCTCCACAGGAACTACAGGTAAATGGGTGAGATAGCCCATATTATGAGTAAATAATGTGTTTAGATGTCACAGACTACTAAAATCATTAGCAAGAATGTGAAAGTAAAGCATAACATAAAGGAAATATATATAATAATAATAAAATTAAATTAAATAAATAAAATGTGTAATCTTGGTATGGCTGTATGCCTGGAGTGTCTGTTCAAAGTTACTGCAGCCAATTCATACATTCCGTTTAGATGTCCTCTGCAGTCACTGCTATTGGGTTCTATCCCCATGCCTGCCAAGCAAGGCATGATAGTTGTTTAGAGTCTGTACTGTACACATACATGTCTCTCAAGTGTCACTCTGTCACATAATGTAATTAGAAGTGTGCAATCCTTCAGTCACAGGATCACCATTGGCATGATTACCTAAACTGCAAAGTATCGCTACATCAGCCCACAGTACACCTTGGTAGTTATATAGGTCCACCTGATGTGCCACTGTTCTGTGTAGTACTGTACCCACAGTTGTTACTGCTTGGCCCATACTGCCCCATGCAAATAGCTTGAGAGCTCTGTACATGCTACAGCAGCTGTAAGGGACTTGTACACATAAATAAAGGACAGACCCGTAGAGTAGACAGTAGTACTGTTGTCAAGTATATAGTCTATAATGGTACTAATGGACTGTTTTACTGTCTCTCCCCATCTCTTATCTTCATTTCATTGTTATTGTTATTCATTGGTTATGATTTACTACTCACATATGTTGCTCAATTACCTGTATTTTGGGCATGTGTATGATTATTGTTCTGTATTATAATGGTTGCATATTAACATATATTGTTGGATTACCTATTTTGTTGGCATTATGCTGTAACTGTTATTGGCATGCTGTTAACATACTGACTGTTCTGGCATGTGTTGTGTTTCACTTAATATGCATTGACATGTAATTGGGTTATTTCCACTCTTCTGGTAAGCTGTTAATGCTAACTATGCTTTATTCATAATTAACCTATACTTATTGCTTAACCTCCATCACCACAGCATGTCAGGGTAGGCCATTTCCCAGTGATCCACCTACCTTGCCTCAACTGGCCATGGCACCAGGTCCTAGCACATCTGGGACCCAGGCCGGTGGTGCCCCCTCTGGCTCCCCTGCACTACCTGTGGCATTGGGTGGAACTGCCTCAGGAGATGAGGCCCAGCCTCCCCAGGAGCAGTGGCAGAATGCCTGCAGTCACCCAACAAGAACTGCCTGTCATTGTGCGCAGCATCGTTCATCAGATCTATGAATGTCACCTGTGCCAGATTGAGGGTACACTGGCTAACCTGGTAGGAAGCACAGCCACCTTCACGGCAGTGAAGGAGCAGTGAAAATGGGCACCTGTCCCACAAAAAAACAATATCACCCAATACATAGCTCTCCATTTCACACGTGTGCCCACTAGACACAACTAATTTGGTCCAATTGGCTTGAAAACACATTTATGTTGTCCTCACCCCTCTCTCTAGGATTTGAGATTCCAAATTCATCTACAAAACCTGTGAAAATGCACAGCTGTTGCTGTACAAGAAATGGATAGCTATGGTCCTTCCCTGCACCCATCCTGTATATCCCTACCTGCCTTTCACATTGTTTTTTTCTCCCTGCTTTCCCCATTTTACTACTTTCCTATCACCCCCCTTTTATTTTCTTTACATTGTTAGCGATGGTTTGCACAGATTTGCGTGGCACAGCACACTTCGCCTCTTTGCTAGCTCAGCTTAAATGAGCTTTAAAGATCTTTAATGTCTATATGTGTCTATAACAGTGTTACTCACATTCTTCTGCCAAGTGTTAAACCCAGGCCCCTCTGTACTATAGAGCACTGCATTAACCCACCATGCTACACAGGCTCTAGGTTAAATCTGTGTTTCCAGTAAAACATACTGCTTGCTACTTACAGACATTATGTATGTAACTGAAATTAAAAAGGTGGTGTGAAAAGTGGGAGTGGACCCTGGACTCTAGTGCAATAATAAATAATAATGAAGAGATACTAATGGATGTAAGTGAGGGCTGTGATAGCAAGTATATGTGCCTTTTTATCAGCAACTTGTGGTAAGACACCTGCTAAGGCAGCAATAGCAAAATACATGTACAACTGGGACCTGGGTGCAGAAATATAACCATGTAACGCCACGTGCATAGTCATGGGCATGGAAATGTTTCTTAAAGCCTGTATATGTGCACATATATCCTGTAAATGCACACAAGTTTGCAGACTCTCAGTAGCACAGTCTGTTAAATGACTTGCATGCAGTACATTTTGCCACACACAGTCCTGAGTTCAAATCCAATGTTGTGCCGCACTTCAATTATATTACTGTGAAGACAGCAAGTAATGACTGAGAAATGCAATCTCACTCCCCACAGATTACTGTTACTTAATTAACTGCTACCCAGTTTTGCAAGACAAAGGCAGAGACACAATGCACATATCCATATAGCCTAACTACATGTTGGCTACTACTCTGTTAGTTGCACTGTTGCATAACATATGTACATTAAGCACATGCCCCGATTGCACTGTATAGAATACCCTTGCCCTAGCTCTGCCATAGTGACAGGCCTGACACAGCTGACACAGTTACATGTACAGCTTGCTGTCCACCAAAGTGTTCATACTCTCCCCTATGTGTTGTATGTAGCATACACAGATTTATGTAAAGGTAGCTGCTACAAACCTACCATACCTCCCAACCCCCTAGAAAAAGGGATCCAGATACAACCATACATAATGGGGGGTGGAAGCAAAATAAAATAGATAGAGACACGTGTAACAGTTTGCCCCTACAAATATTGTATATTGATAGAATAACATCTATTGCAAGATTATGCATAGTCTGAAGGGTATGCGGTGTGACACACATATGTTTGTCTCCCCTTACTGACCTCAGCCCACAATGGTTGCCAGTGCATTGCCAGATGACCACAATGGTATTGTACACTGACCAGACAAATGAGGCAAAGCTGTGGATATACATCATAAATCTCTACAGTGGACAGTGTTTGTACCTACCCAATGTGATGCTGTAGTCCCCACACCTGAGCAATGTCCATCTCATAAACTAAGACAGGGGCCAAGGCCTACATGAAGGGCTTATACATTGCACTATGGTGGCATGTTATTGTCTAATGACAGTGCAATACAGCTTTTCTGGTTGCAGTTAGCAATTCTGAGCCACAGAGTGGTGCAGGGGCAAATACGGGGAACAGGTTTTTATGAGACTTAGCACACACACACACACACACTGTGACTGTATTATCAAAAGATTACTTGAAGCAAAGTTCAACAAAGGAGTACTGCACTCCACCAGGTATGTCATAGATTTCTACATATAATAGGATGCAGATGGGAGGATGGTTGTATGAGGAATAGGGATTACAGCAGTAAGCCTGTCTTAGCTATATTGTGATGACATGTCATTGATACCCTGCTGTCCTAAACCTACACACATGCCTCTCAACTGTCCCTGATGTCAATCACATCTCAGCTCTATCCCTGTCAGTTCCACCTACAACAGTCAGCTATTGTAGAAAAGCTAGTGGATTGCATGTAGTACATAGTGACAATAAGGGAGGGTGTACACCCCTGTAATGTCAAATGATGTACTGTAATTCACCTCCTCTCATTTTGTCCATGTCTCACATAATTAATTCTAACATTGTAAAACAGTCCTTGAGGTACTCTGGCTATGTCCCTGTGTCTGTTGACATTTGTCCCTGTTTGGTTGAGAGCTATGCCTAACATCCCTGTCAACCTCCTACAGTACGAACTCAGGACATAGCCATATTTAATAAGGGTGCAAAGGCCTAAACTCATGGTACATACGAGAGGCAGTGATACGTCTACTGGCATATCATTCTCAGTATATGTATACTGGGTGTTATGTTTACATCTATCATATACACTGTCATATTGCATACCTTACAGGCATATTGTGCAGGCGACATTCACTGGATGTGGCTGATGTGCATGTTATAATGGGTCTGACATATCTGTGTACGTTGTTGTGAGTTTGTCTGTTGTGCATAGGAGCAGAGATGTGAAGATGTGGGACCTGTAATGCAAATGTGGATCCTCACCTGTATGAGTCTTTGTGGATTACCATACATAATAGTGCAGGTAGTAATGTACTGCTGTTGTTTTGCTTCTCACAGGTGACCAGGGGGGTTGGAGTATGTCCCCCTCACAACCTGATGTCAATGTCTCATTGGATGCTGATGGTGATGGTGGACATAGGGAGGCACAGGCAGGGTTGTTGGTGGCTGAATATGTCCCAGAGGTTGACATCTCTCTTCTGCCCCCCATTGTCACTGCACACAGTCAGTATGACCACACATACCCAGTCCCCAGAGGCCACAGACAGTGGACTGTCAGAGGGTGGAGACATTGAACAGGGCAGTTTGACATCTATGGCTTCAGTGAGTGTAGACACTGGCCATAACCACTGAGCTGGCGAGGTCCCACATGGGCAGATTGACAGGGATTCTCTAGGGGGACTGCTGTCCATCCACCACCTGTTGCAGGTGTCACATCAGTGGTCACTTGCCACGTGTTTCGGTCCATCATGGAGGCACAGGCATGTTCTGAATGTAACACCAGATGGATGCTTAGGGTTATGGATACAGCCCAGTCTGACATCTATGACTCTCTCCATCGCATTGAGGACACCCTGGATCAGTTCTCTCCTGTCATGGATAGATGGTGGGCTGAGGCAGTGTCAGTCTTGGACAGCATAATATATGTGCTGAAACATCTCGTTGGGGTCGGGCATCAGACATGTGGATGAAGGTCAGCAAAGCAATCTTCTGGGAGTCCACATAGCCATGCACAGTGACGCTCCCATACTGGAAGTACTTACAGCACTACAGAGGGAGATATGCTGTCCACACTATGATGTAGAAGTCCATGGACATGTGGTCCTGGGTGATCCTATGTGGGACACAGCCCTAACATTTTGCAGTCACCATCAGGTACTGGCACTGCATCTGACCTTGTGCATGGTGGTGCCAGTGCTATTCCTGGCAAGGCCAGTTCACGTGTTTGTGGCCAGAGATGGCGAGCTGTCTACTCTACCATGTACAGTCCACAGCTGTCCAGCATACACATGTGTAAGGCTAGCACTGGGCCTAACTGTGTGCACACACACTTAAACACCACTGCTGCATGCAGGTCACCAAAAGACACTCAGGGCACCTCTCCAAGGCCCATCTAACCCACATCCTTTCCTGACACACATGCTGTCACCTGTTTGACACAGCCTAGACCTCTGCCATACCACACCCTGTGCATGTGATGACACCTGTGCCACATCCCTGCCATCCATGACATAGATGCAGGGAAATGCAATACTGTGTCTGATGCACAGGGTGACTATATTACTTTACATGCACTTTTGTAGTGCAATATTGTTTGCCATGGCACTTGTTGTGGGCCACTACAATTACTGTATACTGGCATGTGTAATGACTATACATCAAATGTTGGGTATCTTTGTTGCATGATGTTACACTGGCAGTAGAGTTACAGAATGGCAGGTGTGTCACAGACCTATGTATGTGTCCGTTCCAAGTATCTGAGAGGTTAAACAATGGATACATGGTGGCAATACAGTGGCACTAAATGGCATAGCAGCACAGCAGAAACATGATCTCAGCAGGGTAAGGCAGCATACATGCATGGATCCCTGGGTTCATATGTACATTGGGTATCAGAGACAATGGGGGCAGTCAGCGTAATCATGCATTTATACTTTGTAACAAGGTCTGCTACCCTTGATATGTGTCACCTGGGGTTTCTGAATGTACACATCTAGAAAGCGGTGGACATCAGTTATGCTTAATGCTTATGTGGAGGAGGGCAATTTAGAGGTCAGCAGCTAGTCACAGGGCATTAAAATGCATAACCATTGCACAGAGATAGGCCAGATGGGAATGTCTATAGTGCTGCAAGAGGATATATTTGCATACATACACATAAGTTGGATAATGTAAGATTAGAACCCCTACCTATCTTCTGTTATACACTACAGCTGGCAGTAATTATCACATGCACCACAGAGTTCACCGGATGTTAGATTGTCAGTCAGTGCTCTTAAGGTGGATGGACATCAGCAGGCCTTGTAGAGCAGGGAATTTAGAGGCCATCAGCCAGTCACAGTGACATAAAATGTATACCACTGCATGGAGATAGCCCATGTGGGCATGTCCGTATTGCTGAAAGGAGAAATATTTATACACACAAAATCACAAGTTGGATGATGTGAGATTAGAACCCCTACCTATTTAGGTATTACACACTACAGCTCACAGTACTTATCGCACATGCCACAGGTTATGTGTATTGTAAATGTTGATGCAGGCACAGTACTTGTGGAGTACACAAAGTGGCCTTGTGTTATACAGCATATGTGGTTTGCAGAGTGATACTGCTTGGTACTGTTATTGTATCTAGTGTCCTAGGGGTGGGATACCTACTATTATCATTCATATGTGTGTACACTTTTGCAGTTTGATAGGTAGACATGTGGCCAGGGACCATACAGCCTGCCCAAGGAATGTGTTGCACCCATTGTACACTACACCACCTGCATACCCGTGTCTGTCTACAGGGTGACAGTCCACAAGCACAGGGGTTTGTGGGTGAGTGGATTATGTACTGTTGTGGCCTTGGTATGGTTCCATCAAACAACTGATGTGATGTGTTAGTGCAGATAATCCTAGCATTTCAGGGTATGTGGGAACATTCGTACAACCCCACACATATCTATATAAATGTGTATAACAGGGATGGCTCCTTTAATGTTGTTGTGTTTGTACGTTATGTAAATGTGTTATGTAGATATATGTGGAGAGTCTATGCATCACTGTACTTTATATAGCTATATATATATATATATATATATATATATATATATATATATATATATATGCGACATATACAGATAGCTACACTAATCAAGCATGAGGGGGATAAGGCGATACAGATATGTATATGTAGCTGTATGTATGTACAGACATATTTCCACATAGCAGGTCTTTAGGTGGTAGAGGCAACAGACATGGGCTCAAGTTAGCTAAGTGTAGAAGCATGTCCAATGTGACTGTCAGTAAGTACAAGGTGACTCCAGGCCACAGTTACCTGTACTCCAGTCCGGGATTATGTGTACTGTAGGCCACTGGCTGCTGCACCTGTTACCACAGAACTGCACTTCCCTGATATTGTCCAAGGCATTCCCTGGCTATTTGCTGACCTTAATATGTGACTCATATCTCACAACTGTGCAGAGTTTCACAGACTGTCCAGAATTATCCCTCATACATTTGGTCCTTTTGCATAAAATTGTGGTTTTTCTGGCACATTAGTGGCAAATCAGTGAATATTCAAGCCACTAAATAATGACAGACATTTGAGTTTCAGACTCCATACACATCAGAAGATTCATGCTAATGCAAGACCTGTTATTCTATCGACATTCTACATCTGTAAGATCAATATTTAAAAATTGCCCCTGTTTGTGGGCCTTTGTCCAACTTTTATTCATGGCTTTGGCCAGATTTCCTGCTGAAAGAGATTGAGAGGTATGATGTGACTTGGGTACATAATGTAACAGCACTCACAGGGTGATAGTCTGCATACCTTTCCCTGTACATGTTTGTGTAGAATCTCCAGCATTTTGCCCTGTATGTCTGCTCTGTTCCTCATATATTTGTGGTTTTCTGATACTATACTGTAAAATGCAGTCACTAAACTGTTGTACGTACTTTATGAGCATTTACATAGCTGCATGGAATTAGGAATACCAGACAGGACAAAATCATCCTTCTCAAGGAAGAGTAAACCTGTCTGGTGGACATCTACAATAAATAAACTCTATAATAAAAGGGAAAAAATGCTGTCCAGGACCATGAAGGAGCAGGTGTCTATTGGAAGCAATCTCTCCTTAGCCTGAACAAGCAAATAAGAGCACTAGTGAAATCCTGTAGATATAGCCAATGTGCTGGCAGACTAGTTCAGTGAAAACTTCACTCCTCTGTCCCCCCATCAGTAAAACAGGACATCCCCAGTACCTGCCCCCTCCCCTTATCTCCAGGGAGCCAGTCATCACTGCCCTCTCAAAGGCAAAAAATACAGCCTCCATGGGGACCTGATAACATCCCAGGCTGCATCCTACATGAACTCAGGCAGGAACTTGCATCACCATTAGCCACCCTATTCAACCAAAGCCTGAGTACCAGCATTGTCCCAGCAGAGTGGAGGACAGCTACTGACATCCCATTGCTCAAAGATGGAGCGCCCACCGATCCAGGAAATAATAGACCCATCAGCCTAACTAGCCTGACATGCAAGGCCATGGAGTGGATTATCATGGACCTCAATAGCAAAGACATTGGCAACCTCCAGACACTTGATCCCACACAGTTTGGTTTTGTGAATGGGAAGTCATGTGTGTTAAATTTGCTCGACTTCTTTGAGACAATCACCAAGGCCATACACAAGGGGAACAGAGTGCACAATGCCTACCTTGACCTAGCTAAAGCCTTCAATACTACACCCCACTCAGGTATAATAGATAAACTCGCTCAACTAGGCATCAATGCATATGTTACCAGAAGGGTAGCAAACTGGTTCACTGACAGAACCCACCTAATCAAAATAGGAGATGCCACCTCAACTAGTAGACCTATAACAAGTGGTGTACCGCAGGGATTGGTCCTGGGATCTCTGCTGTTTGGGATATACTTCTCGGAGGTGCAGGCTCAATCTAGTGTGGTATGGCTAACCAAGTCTGCAGATGACTGCAAGCTGGGTGCTGCCATCAATTTCCCTAGTGATGTGGACATCCTCCAAGAGGGTCTCATCCAAACAAATAACTGATGCCAGAAACATGGCCTCAAAATGAATGCCAAAAATGCATCATCATCTCTTTTGGGGAGAGTGATGTCCCCACAAATTATCACAGTGATAATAAGATACTAAGCAAGCAATCAGTCATGAGAGACTTGGGCACCCAGGCTAACAGCAAACTGATTTTTGACCACCATATTGCCTCTATTGCATGGAAAGCTTTCGACATGGCCCACCTCATTAGTATGGGTATCTCATCCAGGAACAAGATGGTCATAACATCACTGTATTCTTCCCTTACAAGACCCATTATTTAGTACAATGCCCCTTTCGGCATGTACGTCACAAAGTACATGCAGCAGCTGGGGAGACCACAGAGGCTCCTCACTTGGAGAATCCAGGGCCTCAAAATTCTACCTTACACAAATAGGCTAAAAGGGCCTGTCCCTCTACTCAGTTCCCTACAGACTCCTCAGAGGTGACCTCTATCTGGCATACAAAGCAATCTCAGACCCCACCCTGATGGGACTGCTGCATATCCGTAAGTCAAGCTCCACTCATGTAACCCACACGCATGACCTCAACCTAGTCTGTGACATCAATAGGACTTGTCAGCAGGACAGATTTGTGTCCCAGAGACTCCCCTTTTGTGGAATAGACTCCCTCTCCACATACACCAGAGTACTAGCCCATTAAAAACAGCAAGATGTAGTCGTCGATGCCAATGAGGAGATGAAGCAACCCCAAAACTGTAAAAATATACTTATAATGTCCAACCAACGTAACGAAAAGCCACCACACGAACTTTGCAGCAAACACTTCTTTATTGAGGGATGGTAGTAAATAAGTTTACAACATCTATTGTCACAAAAGTATATTCATTTTTCATGACTATTTTGTTTAGTCTACTCAAAAAATCCCATGAATCTCTAGTTATGTAACTAAAACATTTCATACTTTCCTTAAAGAAATGATCCAAATAGTGACTTATATTGCATGTTACACTTCTATTTCCATCAACAATAGGTCGAAATTCCAAGTTGTTAAGTCCTTTATGTATTTTTGGTATTCCGAAGATACCACTAATTACTGGATGTTCATTTTGTAAAAATTCATGTTCTTTTTCTGTGATACCCCCTTGGTATAACATGTCATCCAACATTCCTTCTATTCTTCTGAAGGCTATATTTACTTGATTTTTACTTATTTCTGCATATGTGCTACTCAATAACATATTGGTCATATAGGAACTATAATCATTGTAGTCCAATATGACTATACCATTACCTTTATCTGGCCTCATGATTCTTAGTTGTGGGTCACTTTTAATGTCTTTAAGTATTTTTCCTTCTATTTTAGTAATGTTGAAATGTTTGTTTTGCTTATATTTCTTATAAAATGTTCTTATATCATACTCACTTCTCCTTTCAAAGTTCACTATTTCGTCATTCATGGGTGGATTAAATAAACTGGGTTTTGTAAACATCTTGTCCTGCCCACTTTGGAATTCTGTTTTACTGTTGAAATATACTTTTAAGTTCAGTTTTCGTGAAAATAACTTTAAATCTAGTATAGATTCTACCATGTTGCCTTTTTTACATGGAACATAATTAAACCCCTTAGAGAATAAATCAGCATGTTCTACTGTAATATTTTTTGAGGAATAATTATACACTTTGAAATCTTGTTTTGTATTAGTTATAATATGTGGATTACTTAAAAAAACTACCATCCCTCAATAAAGAAGTGTTTGCTGCAAAGTTCGTGTGGTGGCTTTTCGTTACGTTGGTTGGACATTATAAGTATATTTTTACAGTTTCGGGGTTGCTTCATCTCCTCATTGGCATCGACGACTACATCTTGCTGTTTTTCATTCAAGTTGTAATTAAGTTTTTTGGTTCCTAGTTTATATGGCAACTGAGAGTGGTTCGGTAGATGTCGGGAGTATGTTACAGCAAATCAGCGAAACGTTAAAAGAACATTCGGTTCTTATACAGAAACTACTTACTAAAGAAGTGGTGGATTTAATGCAAACAGGGGAAAGCTTGGGTTTCCCGCTTACACAACCAACGCCACCTATTACAACAATGCAAGGTAACTTTGATAATGGTAGCAAAGAAAAAAGTGTTACAGATGATACTAGGTGGAAAGTGAATGATTACAATTTCCAGAGTGGTTGCACTAAACAAACTGCAACAGTAGTAACAATACCTGAATCTCAACCAATGAAAGAAATGCTGAGAAGTTTTGAGAAAAAACTGTTCAAACTTAAACGCACACAATTAGAAAACAGTTATTTGTCACATAACATAGAATTGGGTATTATTCCCAAGGGTTTACGGCTTTGGAGGTATCCAAGCGGCTGAACATAATGTGCATATGCTGAAAGACTTACACAATTTATTTGACAATTGTGGTATCCGATTGATGGAAATAATGGTGAAATACAATGCCATCAAAATTGAAGAACTATTAATCCAGTTAGAAGAGCTTAATCGGAACATATCGAAAGATCTTCTCTTTGAGCATGCCTACGATCAATATACTCATATTATATCCGATGTTACAACATGTTGTGATACTATTTTCCAGAAGAAAAGTAGTAAAATTCAACGGGACATTCAAAGATATGCGCAACAACAAGCATATCCTAAATCGGGTAATTCTAAAGGTGAACACCATAGCAACCAACAAACAAAGCATGGTTCGGCAATTCTTGATGACGTCAATCCACCGTTCGAGGGAGATGACGACAATACCTGTAATGAAGGTGAAGAAAGTGGGGAAGAAGGCGTTAGGCGTTCTGATCGATTGAGGAACCAACACAAAGCTATGACTCAACAAGAATTCAACAAAACAGGTGCCAGACCGAAACAGACTTTTTTGGGACTTACATCAGGCAAAAAACGGAGAATGTAACGACAAGTGTAGTCGTTCGAAGCGGGGCAAATATCGAGTTGTCCGGTTATTCTGGACTTAATGAGACCTCACATATGTATGAATTGGACCATTTTCACATCAAAATGGGTAAGCCCCGCCTAGACTATAACATTGTTTGTTTTGAACATGAAAACATTCGCAACTTATCCACGACTTCTTCTTATGTATTGAAACCTGTAGTGAATGTAATAGGTGATAATATTGGTATATGTGATATGAATTATAACAACAATTCAACAACAGTAGTTGATCAAAATGGTGATGACAATATGAGCGATGATGTATTGTTGGATTTAAGTATATACCAATACAATGAAGATGGGTTTAGTAATGGTATATATAGGAATGGGGGTGCTACAAGTTTAGATAAGTCCAATATTGAAAGCAGATGATTACAGCAATGCAGTTAATTTTTATATAGATTGCAATCCAGATCATTACATAGATTGCAATGAAAACAGTATGCAATCACAAAACCTAAGTGTAGAAGTATATTTCAGTACAGATACAGTGTCCGATGTTAATGATCAACTTTTTTAAGTAATCCACATATTATAACTAATACAAAACAAGATTTCAAAGTGTATAATTATTCCTCAAAAAATATTACAGTAGAACATGCTGATTTATTCTCTAAGGGGTTTAATTATGTTCCATGTAAAAAAGGCAACATGGTAGAATCTATACTAGATTTAAAGTTATTTTCACGAAAACTGAACTTAAAAGTATATTTCAACAGTAAAACAGAATTCCAAAGTGGGCAGGACAAGATGTTTACAAAACCCAGTTTATTTAATCCACCCATGAATGACGAAATAGTGAACTTTGAAAGGAGAAGTGAGTATGATATAAGAACATTTTATAAGAAATATAAGCAAAACAAAAATTTCAACATTACTAAAATAGAAGGAAAAATACTTAAAGACATTAAAATGACCCACAACTAAGAATCATGAGGCCAAATAAAGGTAATGGTATAGTCATACTGGACTACAATGATTATAGTTCCTATATGACCAATATGTTATTGAGTAGCACACATATGCAGAAATAAGTAAAATCAAGTAAATATAGCCTTCAGAAGAATAGAAGGAATGTTGGATGACATGTTATACCAAGGGGTATCACAGAAAAGAACATGATTTTTTACAAAATGAACATCCAGTAATTAGTGGTATCTTCGGAATACCAAAAATACATAAAGGACTTAACAACTTGGAATTTCGACCTATTGTTGATGGAAATAGAAGTGTAACATGCAATATAAGTCACTATTTGGATCATTTCTTTAAGGAAAGTATGAAATGTTTTAGTTACATAACTAGAGATTCATGGGATTTTTTGAGTAGACTAAACAAAATAGTCATGAAAAATGAATATACTTTTGTGACAATAGATGTTGTAAACTTATTTACTACCATCCCTCAATAAAGAAGTGTTTGCTGCAAAGTTCGTGTGGTGGCTTTTCGTTACGTTGGTTGGACATTATAAGTATATTTTTACAGTTTCGGGGTTGCTTCATCTCCTCATTGGCATCGACGACTACATCTTGCTGTTTTTCATTCAAGTTGTAATTAAGTTTTTTGGTTCCTAGTTTATATGGCAACTGAGAGTGGTTCGGTAGATGTCGGGAGTATGTTACAGCAAATCAGCGAAACGTTAAAAGAACATTCGGTTCTTATACAGAAACTACTTACTAAAGAAGTGGTGGATTTAATGCAAACAGGGGAAAGCTTGGGTTTCCCGCTTACAACCAACGCCACCTATTACAACAATGCAAGGTAACTTTGATAATGGTAGCAAAGAAAAAAGTGTTACAGATGATACTAGGTGGAAAGTGAATGATTACAATTTCCAGAGTGGTTGCACTAAACAAACTGCAACAGTAGTAACAATACCTGAATCTCAACCAATGAAAGAAATGCTGAGAAGTTTTGAGAAAAAACTGTTCAAACTTAAACGCACACAATTAGAAAACAGTTATTTGTCACATAACATAGAATTGGGTATTATTCCCAAGGGTTTACGGCTTTGGAGGTATCCAAACGGCTGCGAACATAATGTGCATATGCTGAAAGACTTACACAATTTATTTGACAATTGTGGTATCCGATTGATGGAAATAATGGTGAAATACAATGCCATCAAAATTGAAGAACTATTAATCCAGTTAGAAGAGCTTAATCGGAACATATCGAAAGATCTTCTCTTTGAGCATGCCTACGATCAATATACTCATATTATATCCGATGTTACAACATGTTGTGATACTATTTTCCAGAAGAAAAGTAGTAAAATTCAACGGGACATTCAAAGATATGCGCAACAACAAGCATATCCTAAATCGGGTAATTCTAAAGGTGAACACCATAGCAACCAACAAACAAAGCATGGTTCGGCAATTCTTGATGACGTCAATCCACCGTTCGAGGGAGATGACGACAATACCTGTAATGAAGGTGAAGAAAGTGGGGAAGAAGGCGTTAGGCGTTCTGATCGATTGAGGAACCAACACAAAGCTATGACTCAACAAGAATTCAACAAAACAGGTGCCAGACCGAAACAGACTTTTTTGGGACTTACATCAGGCAAAAAACGGAGAATGTAACGACAAGTGTAGTCGTTCAGGCGGGGGCAAATATCGAGTTGTCCGGTTATTCTGGACTTAATGAGACCTCACATATGTATGAATTGGACCATTTTCACATCAAAATGGGTAAGCCCCGCCTAGACTATAACATTGTTTGTTTTGAACATGAAAACATTCGCAACTTATCCACGACTTCTTCTTATGTATTGAAACCTGTAGTGAATGTAATAGGTGATAATATTGGTATATGTGATATGAATTATAACAACAATTCAACAACAGTAGTTGATCAAAATGGTGATGACAATATGAACGATGATGTATTGTTGGATTTAAGTATATACCAATACAATGAAGATGGGTTTAGTAATGGTATATATAGGAATGGGGGTGCTACAAGTTTAGATAAGTCCAATATTGAAAACGCAGATGATTACAGCAATGCAGTTAATTTTTATATAGATTGCAATCCAGATCATTACATAGATTGCAATGAAAACAGTATGCAATCACAAAACCTAAGTGTAGAAGTATATTTCAGTACAGATACAGTGTCCGATGTTAATGATCAACTTTTTTTAAGTAATCCACATATTATAACTAATACAAAACAAGATTTTAAAGTGTATAATTATTCCTCAAAAAATATTACAGTAGAACATGCTGATTTATTCTCTAAGGGGTTTAATTATGTTCCATGTAAAAAAGGCAACATGGTAGAATCTATACTAGATTTAAAGTTATTTTCACGAAAACTGAACTTAAAAGTATATTTCAACAGTAAAACAGAATTCCAAAGTGGGCAGGACAAGATGTTTACAAAACCCAGTTTATTTAATCCACCCATGAATGACGAAATAGTGAACTTTGAAAGGAGAAGTGAGTATGATATAAGAACATTTTATAAGAAATATAAGCAAAACAAAAATTTCAACATTACTAAAATAGAAGGAAAAATACTTAAAGACATTAAAAATGACCCACAACTAAGAATCATGAGGCCAAATAAAGGTAATGGTATAGTCATACTGGACTACAATGATTATAGTTCCTATATGACCAATATGTTATTGAGTAGCACACATATGCAGAAATAAGTAAAAATCAAGTAAATATAGCCTTCAGAAGAATAGAAGGAATGTTGGATGACATGTTATACCAAGGGGGTATCACAGAAAAAGAACATGAATTTTTACAAAATGAACATCCAGTAATTAGTGGTATCTTCGGAATACCAAAAATACATAAAGGACTTAACAACTTGGAATTTCGACCTATTGTTGATGGAAATAGAAGTGTAACATGCAATATAAGTCACTATTTGGATCATTTCTTTAAGGAAAGTATGAAATGTTTTAGTTACATAACTAGAGATTCATGGGATTTTTTGAGTAGACTAAACAAAATAGTCATGAAAAATGAATATACTTTTGTGACAATAGATGTTGTAAACTTATTTACTACCATCCCTCAATAAAGAAGTGTTTGCTGCAAAGTTCGTGTGGTGGCTTTTCGTTACGTTGGTTGGACATTATAAGTATATTTTTACAGTTTCGGGGTTGCTTCATCTCCTCATTGGCATCGACGACTACATCTTGCTGTTTTTCATTCAAGTTGTAATTAAGTTTTTTGGTTACTAGCCCATTAAACATTTTTAAGTGCAACCTGGATAACTGGATGGGGAGCAGAAACTACACCCCTGGGATTCCACCTATGTCCCTGCTGGACAGTGGCATAGGGTGCTGACTTGTTGGAACATGGACTAAATTCTTGGGTAGGCTTGTAAGGGCCTCATGGCCAGTATCCTAGTAAGTTTGATGATGCTATGTAACTACTGAGACATTTAAGTGATGGCCTTTACATCCTGCAGCTAATCTGATCTGTTGCAACCTGCTGTTATACTAGCCACATTCTAGGTTACTCAGAGCATGACAATATCTATCTGTAGGTTTGGCCCTTTGTTCCCCCATTCACTCTGGCTTTGTCTAGCTTTCTTGCAGTAACAGATTGAGGGGTTATGACAGTCTGTGGGAATACCACCTAAATACTATCTCAATTGCAAAAGATGTGACTACTGCCAGATTCAAACCATCAACACCATCACCCATGCTAATGTCCCTAGCCTACTGAGCCACACAGGCTGCTATACAGGGATGTGCCATTCATCACACAAGCAACAGCATACAGACATATACATTATCACCCCCTGCATTACATAAGACATAGAACATGTGGCCAGGTTCTGTCTCTATATCACAGCCCTGGAATTGGGTGGTCTGCTGATATAGCATTGCAAATATACTGCTACAGCTGTTATATGAGTACACTGATGAGTTGGGGGTGGGTGACGACCAGCCCATGCTCTGCTGGCATACACAGCCATGCGAGTGTTTTGTGACCCCACTGTTTGGCATCTCCCTTGAATAATGTAGTGGGGTTACCAGACATGTGGCCTAGTGAATATTATGGGGCACATACTACTGGACACAGTACCTGTTGTCCCAAGTGTTTGTTAGATCT
This sequence comes from Protopterus annectens, assembly GCF_019279795.1. Classification (NCBI taxonomy): domain Eukaryota; kingdom Metazoa; phylum Chordata; order Ceratodontiformes; family Protopteridae; genus Protopterus; species Protopterus annectens. The sequence goes on along the minus strand of NC_056739.1, from coordinate 1,942,316,300 downwards.
CTGTAAGAAACCCAGAAGCCCGCTATATTTCCTTGCAGCGATGCGGCAGGTCCATACATATGCTACCATATTCTAGTACCCCTTACTAGTAGCGAGTAGCTGTGTGACATACCTTGTGACTGCAGCAGTTGACAGACCTGTAGTCCAAGGCTAACGCTGATGCATGCAGTCCACAGCCAATACATGGTGAGGTACAGGTTGTGTGGGCTGGCTGGCTTCACTTTTACTAATATGTATGCAAGTTGGAGTAAAGTGTCAGTGTCTAGGGCCCTAGGTTGTCAGTGCATGTGCTATGCATTGTCTCTTGGCCAAGGCTAGGGCATACTGGGCATGCCTACATCTGCCTACAAGGACAACCTCAGGGTTTTCCTCCTTGGAGTCTCCCTGTGGGTGTGGCTATGGTAACCTAGGTGCGGGCAGGGGGCTCTGTATCCTTTCCCTTTGCTGATCCTGCTGCAGCTGTTTCTGCAGGATCATATTATGTAGCATCACACATACTGTGAACATGTGTGCACATATTGCTGGAGAGTACTGCAGCAGGGCTCCACCTGATATATCATGGCGATGGAACAGTGACTTCAGCAGCCCGAATACCTGCTTTATTATGTTCCTAGTTTGTGGGTGTGTCTCATTATGGTGTTCTTCAGTGGGTGTGTGTGCATTTTTGATGGGTGTCATCATCTATGGTTCAAATGCGTAGCCTGCATCCCCCAGTAAATGGCCTTGTGGGATGTCCCCCCCTAGCAAACATCTGGCATAGATGTGATGCATAATAAAATAAAAATAATAACAGGCACCCCAATGCTCTAAACTCTTAAACTTTATTTGATTTCACAATGCTAGTATAAATACTTTCACCCAGTGAAGCTTCTTCAGGCAAATAGCTCAAATAAAAAACAATCTTACTTAAATACACAATCTGTTAATACCACGTGACTTCAATAAAACAATTTAAAGAAAATAACTCTTTTAAAATATATAAAAGAAAATGTATTAGAACTTTAAAATGCTCCTAATATATTTTTATCTATCTTATAAACTTTATATTTTATTTCTTATATCTTTTAACATAGGTTTTAGAGTAAAGTTGTCATTTAACCTTGGAAACAGATGGGCTTTAAACCTTAACATCCATTTATTTTCTTGTACTTCAGTATTGTTAAGGATATCACCCCCTCTTATATACTTATTAATATTTTGTAGTATTAAAAAACTAAATACGTGTGTCATCAGTTTCTTTAATGTGTCTACATAGTGCATTTGTTTCTAACTTTCTTTTTATTTCTGAGAGGTGCTCACATATTCTATCATTCAACCTCCGATTACTTTTACCAATATATATAATGCACTACATTTTAAACATCTAGCCATGTATATAATGTTCATTGTATTACAAATACCATAGCTTCTAAGAATATTTTTTTTAGATGAAACAGGATGTAAAAAAGATATAGCAATAAAATATACTTACAAAACTAGCAATTATGACACTTCTGAGTGCCAGACTTTTTGGTGAAAACATTGTTCATATATTTTCCTGTTCTTTATAACATAATTGGTGCTTAAGATTACATAAATGCTTATACACAAAAGTTAAATGTTCAGTAGTTATATTTTAAATGCTGGAATATGTTTTAGCATATGCCAATGTTTCTTTATATTTTGTATCCTTAGGGTGTTTGCATCATATAGTAAGATACATCTAAAAGTACCTTTACTATTTGACTTCTTCTGATATTGTTTCTATCAGAGGAGATTGGATGTATGTTTGTGTTTACTTATCTTTGCATCTCAATTAGCAATTTGTTAACTGTATCACATTGATATCCTCTATCAGTAAAGTCTTTAGCCATTGCTTGCATTTATGTGTTCATATTTACCTCTTCAGTATTCAATTGTACTAAATGTTTAAACTGATTTTTTGACAATATTCTTAAAAATATGTGGAGAGCACATGCTTTATTTGTGTAGGTAAATGTTTTTCTTCACATTCTTTTTAAAGAGTGTTGTTCCTATTGTGCCATCCACAATGTCTAAAAACTCTATATATGTAAAATGAATAGTATACTTAAAACATAAAAAACTAGTTGTGGAGTGCAAGTAATCAATAAAAGCATGAAAATTAATCAGTGACCCTTTCCATATTAGGAATAGGTCATCCAGAAATTTTTTATTTTATTTTGAACATTGTTTGTAATTCCGGCTTTATCTGCATGGTGGAACGTGTTTCTTTTACAGCTGTGATGCATGCCAAATATGGGAGTTGTGATAACTACCAGGGCTGCCAGCACACACATTCATGATAATGCCCTGGGTATAGCACACAACCTGGCAGTTGATGGAGTGGTACCCCTTGTGGTTCACGTAGATTCTACCCTCCTCTCCAGGTGGTACCTTGATGCATACACAAGTGCAATCTGTGGCACCCAGTACCTCAGGGTAGAGTGCTACACAGTAGAAGTGTTGCATACTACTAGCCCTCGCCTCAAGGGTGAGGGGAAAATAATTGTACTCATTGGCATGTGGTAGCATGGCATCCAGGAACTGGTGGAGTACCATGGATGCCGATGCCTGTGAGACCCCCTTCATTTCCCCAGTTTATCTTTGGAATGTACCCGTAGCTAGTATCCTAAGAGCTACACATACATTAGTTTTCACTGGGGATAGGTTCCCCTCTGTTGGCACTGGGTCTGAGTTGAGGTCGGTAGAGCTCACTGAGTTCTTGTAGTATGTCCCTGTCCACCCTGTAGTGCTCTACAATCTCCATCTCATGTATCCCCTGGAAGGTTACCCTGGGCCTGATCACTCTTCTCCTTCTCAGTCAAGGCCTAAGGTCAGCAGCAGCAGCACTGACCTTAGCATCTAGCACATATATATGTAGCACACCTGCAGCAGCCCCTAGCATTTCTTCAGTTAAAAGTCCCACGTCTGTACCCCAGTGGTGCAGAGTATGAGGGTAAAATCAGATTGCAGGATTTCTGAAGACTTTATAATGCTCTGCTGTAGCTGCTGCCTTTGTGATTGGCTACCTATGATGCAGTCCACCTGCCAAGTACATTATTAAGGAAAGTTACTGGCCCTAGTTCAAGGAAACAGGGGTCATCAGTAATTAAGATCTCATTGCCTTTCTCAGCCAATTTTTTTTTAACAGCCTTCCTCGCTCAGCACTGCAGCTCATCGTGCAAACATGCAGGGAGAAGGTAAACAATGCTCAGCGGTCATTGTACATGCCCCAAGGAAGGTCACACTCAGCACAGCAGCTCATCATGCAAACATGCACCGAGAAGGTAAACAATGCTCAGCAGTCATTGTACATGTCCCCAAGGAAGGTCATGCTCAGCACTGCAGCTCATCGTGCAAACATGCACGGAGAAGGTAAACAATGCCCAGCAGTCATTGTACATGCCCCAAGGAAGGTCACGCTCAGCACTGTAGAGTGCTGTGCACAATGTTCAGCAGTCATTGTATATGCCCCAAGGAAGGTCACGCTCAGCACTGCAGTGTGCTGTGCACAATGCTCAGCAGTCATTGTACATGCCCCAAGGAAGGTCACGCTCAGCACTGCAGTGTGCTGTGCACAATGCTCAGCAGTCATTGTACATGCCCCAAGGAAGGTCGCACTCAGCACTGCAACGTGCTGTGCACAATACTCAGCAGTCATTGTACATGCCCCAAGGAAGGTCACGCTCAGCACTGCAGCGTGCTGTGTACAATGCTCAGCAGTCATTATACATGCCCCAAGGAAGGTCACGCTCAGCACTGCAGTGTGCTGTGCACAATGCTCAGCAGTCATTGTACATGCCCCAAGGAAGGTCACACTCAGCACTGCAACGTGCTGTGCACAATGCTCAGCAGTCATTATACATGCCCCAAGGAAGGTCACGCTCAGCACTGCAGTGTGCTGTGTACAATGCTCAGCAGTCATAGTACATGCCCCAAGGAAGGTCATGCTCAGCACTGCAGCATGCTGTGCACAATGCTCAGCAGTCATTGTACATGCCCCAAAGAAGGTCACGCTCATCACTGCAGCGTGCTGTGCACAATGCTCAGCAGTCATTGTACATGCCCCAAGGAAGGTCGCACTCAGCACTGCAACGTGCTGTGCACAATACTCAGCAGTCATTGTACATGCCCCAAGGAAGGTCACGCTCAGCACTGCAGCGTGCTGTGTACAATGCTCAGCAGTCATTATACATGCCCCAAGGAAGGTCACGCTCAGCACTGCAGCGTGCTGTGCACAATGCTCAGCAGTCATTGTACATGCCCCAAGGAAGGTCACACTCAGCACTGCAACGTGCTGTGCACAATGCTCAGCAGTCATTGTACATGCCCCAAGGAAGGTCACGCTCAGCACTGCAGTGTGCTGTGCACAATGCTCAGCAGTCATAGTACATGCCCCAAGGAAGGTCATGCTCAGCACTGCAGCATGCTGTGCACAATGCTCAGCAGTCATTGTACATGCCCCAAAGAAGGTCACGCTCATCACTGCAGCGTGCTGTGCACAATGCTCAGCAGTCATTGTACATGCCCCAAGGAAGGTCACGCTCATCACTGCAGCGTGCTGTGCACAATATTCAGCAGTCATTGTACATGCCCCAAGGAAGGTCATGCTCAGCACTGTAGCGTGCTGTGCACAATGCTCAGCAGTCATTGTACATGCCCCAAGGAAGGTCACGCTCAGCACAGCAGCATGCTGTGCACAATGCTCAGCAGTCATTGTACATGTCCCAAAGAAGGTCATGCTCAGCACAGCAGTGTGCTGTGCAAACACACTCAGACATGCTCAAACACGTGCCCCAAATATAAATGAAGCTTAGCAGCCACTGTACACATCTTCTTGCAAAGCACAGTGGTGTGCTGTGCAAACAAGCACCGTTGTGCTCCAATAAGCTTAAAAGGATGCATACACACCTCCTTTTGATGTTGCCTACCTCTTCTGTGTACACCAACATGGTTTTCTGCTTACACAGATGGGATCTGCAGACATGAATACCCATTTGTGCTATTCAGTAAACCCGGCTCATTTGCACACAGATCCGTGCACACAGCCTGGCAACTACACGGTTCCAGGCCCTGCCTCCTTAGCAACCACAGCACTCTACCATTGTACATACTCCACATAGGGTCCTATAATGCATTACTGTAACATAGTACTAATTTACGTTTTTACACTTTTTAATTTTTTTTTCTTAACAGCATGTTTGCAGACTGCAGTGCACCACGCAAACATGATCTAATTATTAAAATTTTTTTTTTTCATTAGGGTTTGGACACACAGTGGATAGTTTTGCACCTATCTGTGTCTGCTATGCTATTTCTGTCCTTCTTACTGCACTTTTACAGCCCCTGTTCTCTGTTTAATGTCCTGTATATGGAATTTGTCTGTGTACATTTCAGAAACCAACATGGGATTTGCAGGACTGATTATCTGCTTGCTGGATCACTATGCCACCCTCATTTGCATGCAATTCACCTACTTATAAGGTGATTTACATGCCATGGACACTTCCATGTTGGCTTGCTAGTGCACACCCCTCAGATCTGTTTCCTGTATCGCACACCTGCTTACTTTCATGTAAGCAGTGTGTCACTATGCCTACATGAAAAATAAGCCCATGTACGCTTAAATGTAAATTCCCCCCTTCATCTCCTACTTTTTCATCCATAAAAAAAAAAAAATCTGCGTGTTATATAGTAACCAAATTGACATCATTTTAAATATACTCTTAAAATAGTATAAACTAAAATGAATATGCTAAAGAAAAGAAAAAAAAATCATTTCATCACACTACATAAGAATGAAGTTTTAAAAGTTTGCGAATTAAAGAATCAATCACCCTCTGATTGTGTTTGATAAGAAGTTCTAATAACTCGCACCTTTGTCGGTCATACAATTCAATTAGCTCATGACACAGTTGTTGGTCAGTACCAACACCATTGGGAAATTTCCAGTTTCTAAAATCATTTGGTATTCTTTTAACTTTGATACTCTCCAAAAAATAACTGTTTTCAACCTGCAGTTTTCTAATTTTTAATAGCTTATTCTCGTAAATATCAATTCTTTGTTGCAGGGTGCCATATTCATGATAATTAACTTGACTGATATGAATCGACTGATTCAGCCAAGAAGTAATATTGAAATTTTCCAAGTTGGATCCAATGGAACCACCTCTACTCTCGAGGTAAGGTTAAAATTTAAATCCTCTTGCCTTGTCCTTGTCCCAGTGGAAAGGAGGGTAACTGCGAAGATTCAGCATCAATGTTAGTACGTAAAAAAAGATTATCAACCCGTTGTTGACATTTTGGTTTTATGCGTATTGACATGGTTAGAGAAAACCCTAGAGTGCCATGGAAGGGTTTGCTTGAAAATAAGGAACTGAGATGGCAAATTAGACTGAATACATACAACTTTCTGGGTTTGAATAACAGTGTTTCAATCAGTAGTATTTTAAAACTTCCTTCTTATGTAGTGTGAAGAAATGATTTTTTCATTTCTTTATTATGTTTTTAATTTTTGCGTTTATACTTTTTTACGAGTACATTTAAAATGCTGTCAGTTTGGTTACTATATAACACACGCAAATGTTTTTTTTTTTTATTTATGAATGAAAATGTAGGAGATTAAGTGTTTTTAGAGTGGATATTTGTAAACGTAACTTTTTGGAGTGTATTTAAATGCGCCAATTTACATTAGTTCCTGTTTCTGAGGAAGTCTAAAGTATAATCTTGACAAAAGAGCTTACACTTATTAAATTTGTGTTTTACTGCTCAAAAAAACGTGTGGCTAAACCCATTTTTTGTTTTTGCAACTAGATTTTGAAGTCATGTGGAGAGATACCCATAAACAAGAAAGCACTTTCTCTCTGAATCTTCTGCAAAGACCTTATAACATTTCAAGAAAAGAATATGAAAGCTCTTACTTGTGTCAATAAATACAGCATCCACGTAGAATTTGGTACACAGTGAGCCTAGGATAAATCCACAAGCTGGTCCAAAAACCAACATTGTAAAGAGAATTCCTGAAAAACAAATGGGGATCATTAAATGTGGTACACCAGAAGCAGACCTCCAGCAATAAACAATCTGTTGTTACATGACACATTAAATTTTAAACATAGTGTTGCAGGTATTACAAAGCACAGTCTTATAAATAAACTGACAAGCCCGGAGCTAATGCATATTACTCTGAAGGAATATGGTGATATTATTATTTTTTTCATTTTCTTAAGTGGTTATTCAAGTAAAACTCTATAGTCGCTGCAGTCATTACAAGTTCAAAATAAAGCATATAATAATTCCAAGGAGATGTGATGGCAGCAAAAAGTACAGTTGTGTACACTTAACATAAATGTAGATATTCGAGTGTATTCACCATTGCAGTCATTACATTTGGGGTAATCTGCTTGCAGTAGCCCTCAGGCGGCCTGATTAACAAAGTCTTGGATCCTGCATCAGTTGTTGTCCCTTCTTCCATGATGTCAGGTCGTCAGGGGTATAAAACATGCAGCCAACACCATTACATCAATTGTTCTTGCCCCAGATGTCAGTTGCCCTCTTAATGGGAAGCAATCAAATCTATAAATAGAAGGATATACCTCCAACAAAAAAGCAAATATACCAAAAAGCTTTTAGAGCATAGTAAGTGAGAGTAGAGGTATAGCCAAATGAAGAAGGGGGCTGGAGGGAGGTTAACCAGGACTACAACAGTGAATACACTCGAACATCTACATTTATGGTAAGTGTACACAACTGTACTATGTTCTTCATGTTTCACTGTTGCAGTCATTACATTTGGGTAGATTCCCAAAGCTAAGGTTGGGAGGAGAAATTTAAATAGAATTAGGACCAGCTATAAGGCCCTGCATGACTGCAGTGGCAAAATCAGCTCTGGATTTAGAGAAAATTGGCAAATGATAATGCTTGTTGAAAGTATGTACAGAACTCCAGGTAGCAGCTTCTAGGATGTCCCTAGTAGGGACGACCTTGAGAAAGGCTGTAGAGGTAGATGCAGCCCTGGTTGAATGGGGTCAGATGCCCTGTGGGATAGGTTTTCCATGGTGTTTATAGCAGAAATGAATGCAGTGGCCTATCCATTTTGAAATGGTTTGTTTTGAAATAGCTTTCCCCTCTGTCCCTGCAGCAAATGCCACCAGCTGTTTTTCAGATTTCCTTTGAGGTTTAGTCCTGTCCAAGTAGAATCTAAGCTGTCTGTGCACATCTAAAGAGTGCAGTATTCATTTCCCTTTGTTCTGTGGGTTAGGAAAGAAGGTAGGAAAATGAATGGACTGATTAAGAGCCACACTGGATACCACCTTAGGCATGAAGGATGGATTGGTTCTGAGGGACAACCTGTCTGCATGAAAGATGATGAAAGGTTCCACTGCCATAAGGGCCTGTAATTCAGACACCCTTCTTGCAGAAGTGATTGCTAAATGGAAAGCTGTTTTCCAGGAAAGAAATTTTAAATCTGCAGTAGCAGCTGGCTCGAAAGGAGGAAGAGTGAGTTTCTCGAAGACAAAGTTAAGATCCCAGGCTGGAGTTGGAGCTGTCCTGGGTGGCCTTAAATTTTTGGCCCCTCTGAGGAACTGCTTGAGCAGTGGGTGAGAGAAGAGTGGAGGCTCTGTGCTATAATGAGCTGAAATGGCTGAGGCATGAATTTTGATGGAGGAAAAAGACTGGCCCTTATGAAGCATCTCAGTCAAGTATTGTAGAATCTGAGGTAAATTGGGCACTGCTGCGTTCATTCCTTGAGACTGGTTACAGGCACAGAATCTTTTCCATTTTGCAGCATTAGATTTTCTAGTACTAGGCCTCCTTGCATCTACAATGATATCCATTACTGATTTACTGGGGGATGGTAAAGGCAAGATTAGGTAATTAGCCAGGCTGCTAGGTTCAGGGTTTACAGCTGAGGGTGCAGAATCTGGTTCTCCTGCTGAGACAACAGGGAAGGAGTCTGAGGCAGGTGCCATGGAGCCACGCATGACACGCTGCGCAAGAGTGGGTACCAGTGTTGGCGAGGCCAGTTTGGTGCAATTAAAATCGTCCTTGGCTTGTCCTGTGTGATCTTTAGTAGTACCTTGGAGAGCTGAGGCAGAGAAGGAAAGGCATAAACTGATAGGTTTTTCCAGCTGAAGGATAGAGCATCCACTTTCCAAGCTAGCTTGTGGGGAATCCTTGTGCAAAATTTGTCCAGTTGATGGTTCTGGGGGTGGCAAACAGGTCTATATCTGGGCTCCCCATTTGCTTGTCAACATGTTGAAAATCCTTGGTTTCAGTTTCCACTCGTTTGGGTCCATGAGGTTTCTGCTTAGTCCGTCTGTCAGTGCATTTAGTTTTCCTGGCAGGAACTGAACTTGTAGATTCACTTGGTATCCCAAGGTTGTGTTCCATAATGCCATGACTAGTCTGCAGAGGGGGTAAGAATGTGTACCCCCCTGCTTGTTTATGTACCACATGACAGTGGTGTTGTCCGTCTTTACCATTAGTTGTCCTGGAATAATGTAGTCCTTGAAGGCTGTCACAGCATTCTGTACAGCTAACATTTCCTTTTGATTTATGTGCAGGTGCATTTCACTTGGGTTCCATTTGCCCTGAATGTACTTCCCTGCCAGCTGAGCACCCCATGCATAGTCTGATGCATCTGTTGTTAAGATTTGGGTGGCAGGGGTTAATGTGAATGGTAGTCCCCTGTTTTGGTGGCAGGCGTCTGCCCACCAAAGGAACTTTAGGTGTAGGCAAGGTATGATAGGAATCCTTGCTTCTAGATCCTGTGAATGTTGGCACCATAGGCTTTTGAGATACCATTGTAGTTTCCTCATATGCAGCCTTGCATATGGAATTAGAAGAATGCAGTAGGCCATGAACCCCAAGGCTTGCAGTATTTGCCTTGCAGATAGCTGGGTTTTTGTGGTCACTTGTTTGAAGTAAGTTGTCAAATGAATCCGTTTCTCTGGCGTGAGGAAAGCCATCAGGGAAGTTGTATTCAAGCTTGCTCCCAGGAATATAATTTGTTGACAGGGTACCAGGTGGGATTTCTTTTCGTTTATGGTGAACTCCAGACAAGTCAGTACCCTTTGAAAAAAGGCCAGATGATTCAAAAGAATGTCCTTGCTTTCTGCCTGAATTAGACTATCATCCAGGTATGGGAATATTTGAATATTTCTTTGCCTGCAAAATGCAATGACTTGAGCTAGGCACTTTGTGAATACCCTGAGTGCAGTAGATAAGCCACAGGCCAGTGCAGAGAACTGATAGTACATGTAGCCTGCTTTGAAGCATAGGTATCTTCTGCAAGACTCCCTGACAGGGATGTGCAGATATGCTTCTTTTAAGTCTAGTGTTGCCAACCATGCATCCTTGCCTAGCATAGGATGCAGCTGGTGAAGAGTCAGCATTTTGAATTTTGGAATCACCAGAAAGGTGTTTAGAATAGAAAGGTCCAGGATAGGATGCCATGTACTGACTTTTCTGGGTACCAGAAAAAGTGTAGAATAGAAACCTTGTCCCTTTTCCTCTTGTGGAACCAAATGAATAAGAGAGAGTACTTGATTTTGGGCCTCTGCCCACTGATTTGGGGGTAGATCTGGCCACCCGCTTGTTGCTGATAATGTGTGGAAATTAAATCTGTATCCTTGGGACACTACATTTAAAACTCATTTGTCCTGGGTAATGAGTTCCTAGTTTTTGGCCTGCAGACCAATCTTTCCGCCTAAAGGAGCATTCGGATGGGAAGTCTTAAAAGCAAGTCATTGAGACAGTTTTCCATAGGGGGAGTCTTACTAATCCCAGGTTTGGGTGCGGAACCCCCCCACTGCCTAGTCTTGTGTGTCCCTTGGGAATGAAACCTGGGGTTTCTGCTGTGTCTGAGTTTGGCTTGAGAAGACCTGGAAGGGGCTGGAAAGGACCCATTTTTAGAGGGCCAGTGCTTACTAAATCTAGGAGGCTGAACTTGTAAGAAATATTTAACAGTTTGCATAGATTTAGCTTTATATTCCATCTTTTTAAGAACTTCCTCAGCCTTGTTGCCAAGCAGGGGGTCCTGATTTAAGGGAGCATCCAACAATTTAGCTTTAACATGATCAGGCAATCCTTGCTCCTTAAGCCAAGCATGCCTTCTGAGCACAGACCCAGTAACAGCAGCCCTGCAAGAGGCCTCTAATGAATCAAATCCACATTGCAAAGTATGTTTTCCAACCTGTTCAACAGAATGCATTAAATCCTGTAATTCTTTATTTTCAGCACAGTCAGGAAGTAACATAATTTTCTTTTAAGCAATCCAATAACATGCTGTTGATCCTTTAACATATGAATCTGGCAGTTTAAAGCCCTAATGGCCAAGGTTGCAGAAGTGTAAACTTTCTTACCCCGTCTATCCAGCGCCCTGGAATCTCTATCAGAGGGGATAGGATTTTTAGCAGTAGAAGCCTTAATGCCCTTGAGTCCCTGTGAAATAGTCTCTGGATCCTCAATAGGATTTTTAAAAAGGAACTTGTGAGAATCAGGAACCCTGTAATATCTGTCAGGTTTTCTGTGAGCAGGAGGCAAAGAATCGGGGGCCAAACTAGATTCTGAAAAGGCATAATCAACAATGTCTAGTACAGGAGGTATAGCTAAAGGCCTATGCTGAGGCAGGAGTAAGAAATCCCTAAGCCTCTTTTTTGAATCAGAAAAATCCTGGCTTTCCCAGTGGAAATGCTCCCTTAAAGTATGTAAGGTCTCACCAAAAGAAAACTCCACTGGAGGGGAAGCAGAGGGAATGGAGTCCTCTGCATCAGAATCCTCATAAGTAGATAAGGGCAAATCCAGATCATCAGAAGAATCAGAAAAATCAGAATGCTGTTCAGAAGATTCATAAACAACTTCAGTCCTAGGTCTCTTAGAAGGGGCAGGTTGGCTTCCCATGATTAGAGTTATAAGATCTTCAGCCATTCTTATCATTTGTTTTATAGGCATAGAGGCCTGAGCATGCGGCCTGGGCTTCGGTTTCTTAGGCATGGTTTGAGATTTTGGCCTAAATGAAGGAAAAGGCGTCGGTTTAATATGCAAGTCCATAGGCCTGAATACACCCTCAGAAGCCGGTGCCTGTACAGCGGCTCCGGACCCATCCAAGTAGATACATCTGCAGGTTCCACAGTTGAAGCATCTCGCGGCATACCGGACTCCAAATGGGTCTCAGTAGAGGCCTGCGAGTCAGAAGTAGTGGGTATCAGGGGCTGTGAAAATGCCTCACTGTGTACCGGTGAACTGGCGACTGGCTTAGGAGAAGCGTCTTCGGCAGCTTTGGACCTCAGCCGCCTGTCTCTGTCTTTACCTTTGTGTTTTTTCGGAATTCCGGTAGTCGGATGGCTAACTGACGACATTTCTGGATAATTAAACCGAGAACCAAAATGTTTAGAAGCGAAAATATACCGACGAAGGATAGTGCGCTGATTAAATAAAGCACAAAACTGACAGCAAAGTACGTCATGGTCAGGGCCTAGGTAAGGAATACAGTACGAATTAAAATCTTTGTGAGGTATTTGCTTTCCACAAGTAATGCAATTATTAACTTTTACTAACATCGGAAAGGAGCAAGAAAAAGTTTCCCCAACGGGGTACTTAGCTTTAGTTGAAGACTTTGGTTCTGAAACTCAAAATCGAAAATTTCAGGAGTTGGCCGACCGGCACTTCCGAACTGCTTTTGCTTCGAGTACCGCACAGCAAGAAAGACTGATGTAATGGCATTGGCTGCATGTTTTATACCCCTGACGACCTGACGTCATGGAAGAAGGGACAGCAACCGACGCAGGACCCAAGACTTTGTTAATCAGGCCGACTGAGGGCTACTGCAAGCAGATAACCCAAATGTAATGACTGCAACAGTGAAACACGAAGAACATCTGGGTGACAATGTTAATCTTAAAATATGTAACATATGCTTGAGATACATGCTTTTTTTTTGACACATGGCTATGTCCGATACAAGAGAATGTAGAGGCACAGAGTAATGTAGCTAGTCCTAGAGTAACAATGAGAGTACTTAAGCCTCCCAATATGCATGTGTTGCACTACCAATACACTTAGGTTGTATGGTGACACTGTAAGATAAGCAGAAACATTCCTATTGCATATGTGTATATGCATACATACATCTATATTTATATCTATACACACACACACGCACACATATATATATATATATATATATATATATATATACATATATATATATATATATATATATATATATATATATATATATATATATACATATATACATATACATACACACACACACACACATATATATATATATATATATATATATATATATATATATGGGAGTGCTACAAAATCCTGAAACCAAAATCTTGAAAGTTTAAAATACTGAAAACTCAAAATACTGAATTTCATAATACTGAAAACACACAGGATACCAACACTTACTATACTTCAGCACAAGTACATACAGAAACAAATAAAATACAAACCATATTACTCTTCTCCATGTATAAGCAGGGAGCAAGCACCCCTGCATTCCAATGTGGGGGGGACTATGCCCCCACACCCCCTGCTACTTAAATATATCAACTCCAAGATTGCACTTAGTGTAGTCTGCCCACTGCATATAGTTGAAAGGTAATATGTTTCTGTATGTACTTGTGCTGGAATATAGTAAGTGTTGGTATCCTGTGTGTTTTCAGTATTATGAGATTCAGTATTTTGAGTTTTCAATATTTTGAACTTTTAAGACTTTAGTCTCAGGATTTTGGGCTTTCAGGTGTTCCCTCAAATAAATATATATATATATATATATATATATATATATATATATATATATATATATATATATATAGGTAGATATCACAGTGTTAGACGATATATAAGAAAAAAATGTAAAAATGCCACACTGTGATTACACAAATCATTCTGGAGCACTGCAATAATTTCTTCGTAATAACCATACAACTACATTCACATTTGTTTTTAATCAACATAACATGTGCCCTGTAAGATGAGATAAACTTTCTCCCTAACAACCATTCACCTACATTTAATTTTAAATATCAGAATCTGTTCTCTGTCAGACGGGATCAAACATAAAGGATCCTGCAGGCTAGTAGAAAATCAGTTCTATGTATCACAATTAAAACAATCTTTTAACTTAGCTGAGTAAATTAAGCAGAATAGAATATGCATATTTTCACGCATGCTAATACACTCTGTTGTTAGCTGCCTTTGTAACGCTGCAATGCATTATAAAGACAAAAACAGTTAAAGGGATATTGCATTGTGAGTCAAAGAAACCTGGAATGATGTCAGCTATAAAAACAGTGATTTTAAGTGACTGCTGTGTAACAACATAACAAGATTCTGCTGCTTGAACAAATTCCTTGATTTACACTACATATTTAAATCGGTAAGTTTTAGAGCGTACACGCAAAACCTTACAATGCTTTTTAGCACCCCCTTTTCCAAGGCCCTTTCCACCTTTACCACGACCAGACATGACTGCCTGAATTGAATATTAAAGTAACTGATATTACTGTTTTAATATTCAGAAAGTCTACTTCCTGTATCAGAAACTAACACATCTATTTCACTCTGTTACATACAGTACAACCACAGTCTAATGTAAGCATGTCCAGGGTACCTGTACTCACATGCTGCACTGCCTAACAATACATGCCAAGCATTAAAGCATGCCATTATAGATCTAGGGTTATAAATACATTGGCAAAATTGATTAATAGCTTTGCACATGAAAATAATGACTAAGAAAGAGAACACTTGCATTAGTTTGATCGGTAATATTAATATGTCAGAGAAGTAAATTACATGCATATACAAGTTAAGACGTATTGTTTTACTGAAAAGAAATACTACAATTAGCTGTGCCATTACAAGATCTACATTACTAGAATGACATAGAACCTATAAAGTAAAGGTCTGTCGGGATGAGTAATAAGATGTGAACGATTACAGCATATCTAATAGCACTCATGGCCACCTCTGTATTTATTGATTTTTAATTTGGCAATCATGTGTCATCTTCCCCAGACAATTTAAACTGATGATCCAGGCAGCACTAAGCATGTTAGATAACAAAAAATTGGTAAAGTACAGCAAACTATATATACATTATAAGTGAGGTTAATGCCAGCAAATATGCACAAATTGACAGATATTCTGTTATCAACTAAAAACGTTTAAACCAAATAACCAAAAACTAAAAATAAAAATCGGTGATAAACCAAACTGATACTTTAATACCACAATTTAGTAAGTGCTTTTGTCTTCTCATACACAAGACTTCATCAGACTGAATTAAAAAGTTAAACTTCATTCATTAAATACTGAAACTTTTCATCACATGACATTTTTAAATTCAATGTCTTAACCCTTTCCTTTTCAAATAGGCTACAAAATCTTCCCTGTTATTCAGCCCAGGGGGATAACAGCCATTCAACTTCACCTGCCAAGTGTATTCCAACCATCCAAGCTCATTATCTGCATTCAACTTAATCTCGTAGTCAGCAATATTTCCCAAAACCACAAATTTAAAATCAATTTTGCAAACCCCATTTTATAATGTTTGCCCAAAACATTAGTTTCATTGCCAGTCTCCACAGCTCTTTTGTGCTCATGCATTCTCTTAAATAGCTCCCTGCTGGTGTGACCAACATATAATGCGTCACAAGACTGACATATAATTAGATAAACAACACATTTTGATTTACAAGTATAAACATTGTTCATATATAGCTTGACATTATTAATAACACTTTCTCTTACTCCTTCATAAATTAAATCACAAAGACTGCATGTCAAACACTTCTCCATCCTACCTGTTGTACTAGAAGACCTAACATTAAGTTTACTTTGGAAGAAGTTTTTAAAACTTTTTCTTTTTTGTACACAAAGCATGGACTATCTCCAACTGCTTCTTGTACTTCTTCACTGCTCTTCAGTATGTTCCAATTGGTTTTATTAATCTGTTTAATGGCTTCTGAATCTACACTGTTGGATAGTTGCATAGCAGTCCTGTTGTCTCTAATCATATTTTTCTTGGGGGGGGCTCCGAAATTGTCCCTAATTCCTTTCACTTCATCAAATTTGCTTCTAACTAATTCGTTGGAATAACCCCTAGCGGCAAATTTATGACATATTGCTCTACCTTCTTTAATAAAATCTGCGTTCCCTGAAGTTAACTGATGGGCTCTCATCAGTTGACCTTTGACAATATTCTCTTTCATATATTTGGGATGCATACTCAAAAAGTGCAAATATGCATTATTTTGTACATTCTTTTTGTTAATTTTAGTTAATAATTTACCATTTCCTTTGTACACTACTACGTCCAAATATGAGATACTCTTCTCATCCCAAACAGAGGTGAATTTCAAATACGTGCAAACCCTATTAATATAAAGTAAAAACAATTTAAGAGATTCCATTCCACCTCTCCAAACAATAAACAAATCATCAATGAAGCATTTGTAACAGAGTAAGTTGTTTTTGAATACACCAATCAAAATATGCCTTTTCTCCCAACCATTCATGAAGATGTTAGCATAATTGGGTGCCATCGCTGCACCCATTGCCACCCAATTTTTTTGATGGAAAAAATCTTCTTTGAACTTAAAATAATTATAGCTCAAAATAACATCTAACATCTCCATTAACAAGCTGGTGGTGTTATTAGAAAACAATCCTGAACTCAAAAGCTCCAACCTGTTTCCATTCCCTCATCATTGGGAATGACTATATATAAGGACTTTACATCTAAAGTGACTAAAATATCTGAATCTATAACATCCACTTCTTTGATGTACCTGATAAAATCAGAAGTGTCTTTGATGTAAGCACTACCTTTGACTGCCACCTTTTGTAAATGTTTGTCTACAAAAATAGAAATGGCCTCAGTTTTTGTCCCTTCACTGGCCACAATTGGCCTAAACATAGGGTCATCCAAATTTTTGTGCATCTTGGCCAAACCAAAAATTCTACTGAACTTGGGAGCTGTGTTCAAAATATATTTCTTGATGTCCTCAGTGATCCTTCCTGTGTAAAACCATTCCTCAATCAGAGAATCAATAAAACAGTAAGATTTTTTAACTACAGAAAAACTGACTTTTTCATAAAAGTTAGCATCGACCAACATATAAATCATTTTCATATCATAATAATCCCTATCTAATACTACCAATGCATTTCCTTTGTCTGCTTTACTAACAAGGATTTTGTCATCATTGACCACATCAAAAAACAACTTGCGCTCATTCACAGACATTATGAAATTTAAAACTGCTTTTATTGTCCAACAGTTCAATTATTTGAAGTTCTGTGATACTAAGAAAAAGTTCCAATTCCTTTTTCAAAGGAGGGTTAAAAGTACTTGGTTTGCTGAACTCTTTGCTTAAATAGTTGTCACCATTTTTAAACAATACTTTAAAGTTCAATTTTCTGACAAAGTCCCTCAACTCATTTAGAACATCGCACTTGTTTGCTCTACTAGATGGAACAAAATTCCAACCCCTGCTCAAAATATCACAAGTCTTTACATCCAAAAATTTGGACGATAGATTAACACTTAAATAACTGCTAGAATTAAATGTACCTGAAAAGCAAGTTACTTTTTCCATTTCTTCTACGTCTTCTTCCTGGACTGATTGTTGTAATTCCCTGTATTGGAAGATGTTACTTCCGCCCAAGTCCTTCGGCCATTCGGCCCCTTTTGGTAGACTTGCACATTTTGTGCTTGCTGTCCCCCTTGAAAATTTTGAGAGGGCAAAGAAGCAAATTGTACATTGGACACATTCCCTTCATTTTGTTGTCCATGCTGTGCAAGACGTTCTGAACATCTCGGCCCTTCTTCCTCTCCATTCACAGTCACTGGTGCCTCATTTTCAACTCTGCAACGTGCTGCATCAACCCCTACGTCAATGCGCTCCGAAGTAACTCTGATATATGCGTTCCCTTCCTCATATTCCTTAAGTCACATTGGAATTTTTTGATTTTGCGTTTTGATAAAAGATCATTTTCTTTTGCAAGTTTATCTTGAATTAAACTAAACTTAGCAGAAAAGTTGTCTGCAGTCAATTGATTTTTTAAAGAAAAAAAGCTGGAATTGATTTTAACATTCAACTGCTCAATTTTGAGTTTGTTGAATTCAGACAACATCTCTACATATTGCAGCCCAACTTTTTGGTTTAGTTCAACCCATCTATCAATAAACTCTTTGGGTAAATCGTTTCCATTTGGCATCTTAGTAATCCTGAGTCCCTTTGGGACCCTTTTCACATGCAAACAGTTATCAAAGTAAGCAACATCCCATTGAAGATGTTTTAACTTTATAATGTCTTTTTCTAACTCTTTAAATAATTCATATGCATCAAAAGAGTGACTAGTGCTGCTTCCACTGCTAATTAACATCGCAAGAACATCACCTGGAGGAGCCAAACAATTGGACAACAACTTGTTAGTTCTTTTGGGTAACTGTCCATACTTGTTGCTCCGACATTCAGTAAGCCCAATTGATTTAACATTAACGACCCACTTGGGCCATCATGCAAGGCATATCCAGTTGGAACCGTCAAAAAACTAGAAACTGCTTGGCTCATCTTGTAACGTAACAAAATAAAATCAACTAAAAATGTTTAAACCAAATAACCTAAAACTAAAAATAACAAAACTTGGTGATAAACCAAACTGATACTTTAATACCACAATTCAGTAAGCACTTTCATCTTCTCATACACAAGACTTCATCAGACTGAATTAAAAAGTTACACTTCATTCATTAAATACTGAAACTTTTCATCACATGGCATTTTTAAATTCAATGTCTTAACCCTTTCCTTTTCAAATAGGCTACACATTTTTTTCTGTTATTCAGCCCAGGAGGATAACAGGCATTCAACTTCACCTGCCAAGTGTATTCCAACCATCCAAGCTCATCATCTGCATTCAACTTAATCTCATAGTCAGCAATATTTCCCAAAACCACAAATTTAAAATCAATTTTGCAACCCCCCATTTTATAATGTTTGCCCAAAGCATTAGTTTCATTGCCAGTCTCCACAGCTCTTTTATGCTCATACATTCTCTTAAATAGCTCCCTGCTGGTACGACCAACATAGAATGCATCACAAGACTGACATATAATTAGATAAACAACACATTTTGATTTACAAGTATAAACATTGTTTATATATATCTTGACATTATTAATAACAATTTCTCTTACTCCTTTATAAATTAAATCACAAAGACTGCATGTCAAACACTTCTCCATCCTACCTGTTGTACTAGAAGGCCTAACATTAAGTTTACTTTGGAAGAAGTTTTTAAAACTCTTTCTATTTTGTACACAAAGCATGGACTATCTCCAACTGCTTCTTGTACTTCTTCACTGCTCTTCAGTATGTTCCAATTGGTTTTAATAATCTGTTTAATAGCTTCTGAATCTACACTGATGGATATTTGCATAGCAGTCACGTAGTCTCTAATCATATTTTTCTTGGGGGGGCCTCCGAAATTGTTCCTAATTCCTTTCACTTCATCAAATTTGCTTCTAACTAATTCGTTGGAATAACCCCTAGCGGCAAATTTATGACATATTGCTCTACCTTTTTTAATAAAATCTGCATCCCCGAAGTTAACTGATGGGCTCTCATCAGTTGACCTTTGACAATATTCTCTTTCATATATTTGGGGTGCATACTCAAAATTGCAAATATGCATTATTTTGTACATTCTTTTTGTTAATTTTAGTTAATAATTTACCATTTTCTTTGTACACTACTACGTCCAAATATGAGATACTCTTCTCATCCCAAACAGAGATGAATTTCAAATATGTGCAAACCCTATTAATATAAAGTAAAAACAATTTAAGAAATTCCATTCCAACTCTCCAAACATTAAAAAATCATCAATGAAGCGTTTGTAACAGAGTAAGTTGTTTTTGAATACATCAGTCAAAATATGCCTTTTCTCCCAACCATTCATGAAGATATTAGCATAACTGGGTGCCATCACTGCACCCATCGCCACCCCATTTTTTTGATGGAAAAACTCTTCTTTGAACTTAAAATAATTATAGCTCAAAATAACATCTAACATCTCCATTAACAAGCTGGTGGTGTTATTAGAAAACAATCCTGAACTCAAAAGCTCCAACCTGTTTCCATTCCCTCATCATTGGGAATGACTGTATATAAGGACTTTACATCTAAAGTGACTAAAATATCTGAATCTATAACATCGACTTTTTTTATGTACCTGATAAAATCAAAAGTGTCTTTGATGTAAGCACTACCTTTGACTGCCACCTTTTGTAAATGTTTGTCTACAAAAATAGAAATGGACTCAGTTTTTGTTCCTTCAGTGGCCACAATTGGACTAAACACAGGGTCATCCAAATTTTTGTGAATCTTGGCCAAACCAAAAATTCTACTGAATCTGGGAGCTGTGTTCAAAATATATTTCTTGATGTCTTCAGTGATCCTTCCTGTGTAAAACCATTCCTCAATAAGAGAATCAATAAAACAGTAAGATTTTTTAACAACAGAAAAACTGACTTTTTCATAAAAGTTAGCATCGGCCAACATATAATGCATTTTCATATCATAATAATCCCTATCTAATACTACCAATGCATTTCCTTTGTCTGCTTTACTAACAAGGATTTTGTCATCATTGACCAGATCAAAAAACAACTTGTGCTCATTCACAGACATGTTATGAAATTTAAAACTCCTTTCATTGTCCAACAGTTCAATTATTTGAAGTTCTGTCATACTAAGAAACATTTCCAATTCCTTTTTCAATGGAGGGTTAAAAGTACTTGGTTTGCTGAACTCTTTGCTTAAATAGTTGTCACCATTTTTAAACAGTACTTTAAAGTTCAATTTTCTGACAAAGTCTCTCAACTCATTTAGAACATCACACTTGTTCGCTCTACTAGATGGAACAAAATTCCAACCCCTGCTTAAAATATCACAAGTCTTCACATCCAAAAATTTGGACGATAGATTAACAATTAAATGTTTTGCATACTGTAGACTATGCTAAGTCATATCTTCATGGCACAGACATTCCTGCATTGTAATATTCAGAAGACAAACAGGCACCATCATCATGGGATAAACAACACTATATTTGTTTAGCAATTAAAAAAGACAAACACAACTGCACCAGAGCAGGTATCCCATAATACACAAATGAGCACCACAAGTTTTCTTCATTTAGATGATTGTCATCAGCTAGCACACTTACTGAGCTATTCATGACAAAGTGACATCCATTCAGTCTTCAGGGAATAAAAGACTCTTTATCCCACATATTACTGATATGAAAAATATTTAACTGACAACAGTTGTTAGGTAGCCTTCCTTA
Organism: Protopterus annectens; assembly: GCF_019279795.1. Taxonomy (NCBI): domain Eukaryota; kingdom Metazoa; phylum Chordata; order Ceratodontiformes; family Protopteridae; genus Protopterus; species Protopterus annectens. Next base: position 1,942,294,916 of record NC_056739.1, on the reverse strand, counting down.
GATTTCATTAAATTCCTTTGTGTGCTTTAATCCTGCATAGAAGTTGAAAATAGCCACTAGTAAATTATACAAAGGAGTCAAACATGTCTGCTATATATTATAGATCCAGAAATGCACGTGTTCACTGTTTTTCTATTTCTGTTCATATATAAACCTGGACCTCAGTCTCACTGTTATCTCTGTTATAATCCCAGATAATCTGGTTGCCCTTTTCCAAATTGCCTTACTTTTCTGAGGCATACATAAAATCTGAAAATTGTTTACCAAAATGCAGCACACTGCAATTTGTTATGAAGGGTCCTGCTGTATAAGACTTTCAATGTGTTATGAAGGGTCTTGCTGCATTAATATAGCACAGCTAGGTCTATGCTGTCAGCATATGCTGCATACCTTAACGTCACCAGGACTATTTACATTAATCTATAAATGCATTATTTCCGTTGTTGCCACAAGCAAAATCTACATTTCTGGTTTATCTTTGTTTCTCTATATGCTAGTTTCAGTTTGACCTTTATTCTGCGCCAGAATTGCTCCAGTGGCTCACATGATTTTATACACATCACTGCCTTTATTGCTGTGGAATGTTTTGATTTTATGTTGCTATATTGTTTCTTTTTGCTTGTGTTTCTTCTTTTGTAGCCTGTTGCCTGGAATATACATTTAAAAGACCACTGCGCCTATTCACCAGGTTATTTAGGCTATAGGTATCCCCTTTGGAAAAAAACATGTACCCATGAACTACCACATAGGTGGCAGGACACTAAACATCGAAAATGTGATGAGTGACTTAGAGACACAAGTGGACAGTGGTCTCACTTTCAATAACCACATCGCCACAACAGTCAGGAAATCCTTCTATATGGCACACCTTATCACTAAGGGCTTTTCATCCAGAAAAAAAGAGGTCATTGTCCCACTGTACTCATCCCTCATTAGACCCATTATAGAGTATAATGCCCCATTTGGTATGTACCTCACAAGACATATGCAACAGCTGGAAAGGCCATAGAAATACCTCACTAAACGAATCACAGGCCTAAAGCAGATGCCATATGCTGACCGTCTAAAAAAACTCCAGCTACACTCTGTGGCATATCATCTAATCAGAGGTGATCTCTGCTTAACATACAAGGCCATGTCAAACCCTGAGCTGTTGGACATGCTCCACTTAAAGAAATCCCAATCCCTCAGAGCCACACGCTCCAGGGATCTAAACCTTATCATCACAATGAACAAAACATGCTGGAGGGATAGGTTCCTGACCCAGAGACTCCCCATACTCTGGAACAGACTGCCCATACATGTCAAGCAGAGCGCCTCATTGGCCCTCTTCAAAAGGAACCTTGATGATTGGATGGGAGATAGGAAATTCACCCCGGGGATCATGTCAGTTGCCCTGCTAGACAGGGGCCCAGAGAAGTAAATATTGTGGGAAGAAATTTCCAGGGAATTGTTATGGCTAGGCTTGCATAGGCCTTAGGGCCGATAGCCTAGTACCAACCTATGAACCTATGAACCTATTTAATACATTGTAAAACAATAGATAATAAACAGTGAGGGTTTATGTATAGAGGTTTCTATCCCATTCCTTAGTGTACCTCTCCAAGTGTGAAGTCTTCCTTACATTTTGATGGTGGACGAAGCAAAAACAGGGTCCAAAATCTTACAGAGTGTTATAATAACTCAATGGTCACACAGCCATGGAGAAAAAAGAAAATACCACACAGAGTAAATCGGTGCTGGCACACAAACACCAAACTACCATAAATGTCAACAAAATACAAGTGATCATCCTAACATCTTAAACTACACTAGCGGTGATTATCTATAGCCTTCTATAGTTTTCTATGAAATGGGATTCAATGGAACATGTTTTTGAGGAAATTAGTTTTCACTGAATTTGTTTGATGATTTGTGATTAGATAAAATGACAATTATATAAAATGAAAGGTAACTATAAATAGATATAGATATTTACATGTGTGTCATTGAGGTTGTCAAACTGTGTGACTGTTGTACAGAATAAAAGCCAGTACAGCTGATCAAAAGGCAGCTGATTGCACATTGTCTGTTTTTTTTTTTTTCTGTGCAAGATTCTGAAAAGTGAGGCTTAGGGAATTTGCTCATTCCCTACTGTAGTGTAATCTTAGACTTGGCATATATAATTAGCACATCCTTCCATTGGGGGGGGGGGTGCAAGGGGGATTACCACCCTGCAAAAATAGTATTAATTTTTTTTCTGTTTTGTTTTTTGAATATTTCAAAATAGTGTAGTTTTGCTTGATCTTTTGTCGTTTGTTTGTATGAGTATACGACAAAGTGTCATATACTCATTCATATATATATATATATATATATATATATATATATATATATATATGTATATTTATATATACATATATGGGTCTACTTTGTTTTGTTGAATCTCATTTCACTGAATTTTATTTCACCCCGACCACATCACTGAAAACACAAATTACTGAAAACTCATTTCACTGAATCTCATTTCACTGAACTGAACTTAGTATATATGGCACTGTGTAGAGTACTGTAAGGCAAGTAAAAGGTATATGTCCTTTTCCCCACTGTAGTGCGATCCTGGAATTAGTATATATATTTATGGGGATGTGGGGGTCACAGCCTTGTTTGTTTTAAGTTTTATTTTGCCAAAAGTTTCAAAACAATGCATTTTAAACAATAGACATGCATAGTTACAACACCAAATGACTAACTCTGTCCAGAAAATAATATGTATTCAAACTACTCCCCAATGTGGGGGGGGGGATGTGCCCCCACCCTCCGTAACTATAAATACTAACTCCAGGATTGCACTACAGTGGGGAAAAGGGCATAGGTTCATAGGTGTGTACTAGGCTAATGGCCCTTGGACCTTTACAAGCCTAGCCCATAGGATTACCCGGCATCATGCCACCCGATCTTAGTTCCCAGTGACTATGTCGAGTAAAGTCATATACCTTTTACTTGCCTTACAGTACTCTACACAGTGCCATAAATACTAACTGCAGTTCAGTGAAATGAGTTTTCAGTAATTTGTGTTTTTAGTGAAGTGGTCTGGGTGAATTGAAATTCAGTGAAATGAGATTCAACGAAACAAAGTAGACCCATATATATATATATATATATATATATATATATATATATATGTATATACATATATGTGAATTTAAGTACACTTTTATCTGCACTTTTTTCATATAGTACTGCATTTTGTCTTTTTGTTTCTTACTGAATATTAATTGAACTGAAAGTTGTGGCTCTCTGTCTCTACAGAGAGCTTGTGTTTCTACAGAGATCTTGTTGGAAGTGTAGCCATTGATAGCAGGGGGGGGGGGGTAGTTTCACCTTGATAGTCTGTGTTTCAGCTGAGGGGCTGCCCTGCCTTATATAAATGATACATTTTGTTTTTGTTCTGCTAAATACTTGAGCTTTGGCCGGCCAAGATCTGCCTGCAATCAACTGGACGTATAAATGAATTTAAGTACACTTTTATCTGCACTTTTTTCATGTAGTACTGCATTTTGTGTTTTTGTTTCTTACTGAATATTAATTGAACTGAAAATTGTGGCTGTCTGTCTCTACAGTTAGTCCCCTCCCGCCCTCCCTGTTCTTGTTTTGGCATTAATCTTGGTGGCTTTGAAATTGCATGCCCCTCTTTTAAATTTGGATTTGGATACTCCTTCTGGGCCCATCTCATTTGCTCAGTCAGCTATGTGCAGTGAGGTCATATTCTGATTTCAGGCACTCCTACTGTGTACAAAGAGAGCATTTGGGAGAAAACAAAATTCTAAGTTTGTTTCCTGCCTTTCCTGTAAGTACTCTAGTCTACATACAAATTTACTGTATCCAGGACTATTTGTAAGCTTCTGAGCCCCCAAACCTTTCTGTGTTGGAGAGAACCTTCTAGCTTAATTTTGTTTCTTAAAACTGGCCAGTTTTTTAGTTTCAGCACTCAAATCTGTTTCTTTGAGCTCAGCACTTGTTCAGAACTCATTGTAAGCACTAAATAAGCTACAAATTACTACAGCACTCAACTTTCTTCACTTGTCTAGAGGAAAGCAATTTTTTGTAGTTAATAAATAAGCACCTATCCAGGCATGTCTAAGGGTCAGTTCCCGGAGTTTTCTCCTGTCTACCTGCTGAATCTGGGCATCTTGGGGAAATGCAGCAATTGCCTCATGTACACAGACAACCCTCTCCTCCTACCACCCAACACTACAACCTGTGAGAGATGAACTTATATAGTCAAACTGGAAGCAAAGCTCTCTAGACCCAAGACTGGAATAGACAGTCAAGAGGAGAAGATAAACACTTGCACCACACCACACTCATCACATAGTCCCTCAAATTCTACACCACCAAAACACACACATAGAAATGCAAAACACACACCTACATTCGCGGAGGCTCTCAATAAAAACCTGCCCAAGCAACAGGGACCTCCAAAGCAGAAACACAAGCAAACTCCACCTCCCAACACAACCCAAATAACACATAGACCACAATCTCAGTGTGTCACTCAACCACAGCCCATAAGGCCTAATAACATACCCAACACTCTAGCCATAGGTGACTCTATAATCAGGCACACTGATGTTCCACTCACCAGACTAAACAAGGAGAAAGTCACTGTCAGCTGCCTGCTGGGTGCCAGGATCCGCCACATAATGCATGCACTCAGGTCACTCCACAACAACTACAAATATGACTCTGTCATTGTCCATGTTGGTGTGAATGACCTGAGATATACCTCCCTAGACAACATTAAAGGAGACATGGAGGAGATCTCCAATCTTGTAGCCCAAGCAAGTATGCCCTAGCCCTCAGTAGCATCCTGCCATCACCCAGAATGATACCACAGTACAAGGACAAAATGATTGACTTCAACAACTGGCTAAGCTTCTAGTGTTATTCTAAGGGGATCCAGTATTTGTCTGCCTGGAATGACATGATCGACAGACCATGATGCTTTGCCAGAGATAGCATGCACCTGTCGCCCTTGGGCTTCCGGATACTGGCTAAGCCTCTTGCCACCCTTATAGTGCCTTTTTTAGGCAAGGTTCAAATGACAAATTCACCACCATAACAGGTACAAACAAGCAAAATCTGAGGATAATGCTACTCAATGCTAGAAGTCTAAACCTCAAAATGCACTCACTCGAGGCACTCCTTAAAATGGAGAACATCAACATCTGTGCAGTGACAGAGACCTGGTTCAAAGCTCAAGAGAGCACCCCTGAATTACCAGGCTATAATTCATATCATATCTTTCGGCCACCTAACCCGGACCGAAGCACTAAAGGCTGAGGCGTGTCCATATTCATTAAGGATATCCACACCTCCAGGCTAGTTGCACAGCATAATGCATCCGAGATTATCCAAGTGTAAGACTGCAATCCAAATTGTAGCTTGCTACAGACCCCCCCACCATGCCCCAGGATCCCCACTCCTCATTTCTTGATACACTGGAAAATATTAGTGTACAACCCAACACCCTAATAATGGACGATTTCAACTGCCCCACCATTAACTGGGAAAACTACTCATGTGCTAACTCTTTTGCTCAACGTTTTCTGGAATTCATAAATTCCAACCCCTTGGATCAACTTATTCATATCTCCACCAGGGACAGCAATATCCTCGACCTGGTCATTACCAACATGGGCGACCAGTGTTCCACACCAGAGGTCAATTCCTCATTGGTCAAATCCGACCACAAGCTAATCACCCTAGACATCCACATCCCGCCCCCACCCCCCCATTAGGGAAACTACCATAAAAATCTTCTCCAAAGCCAACTTCACACTTCTTAAGACAGAAGTGGCAAACTTCATAACAAACAAACTAAATTCACAACACGAACCAGTAGATAAAATAGCAGTTCAATAACAATCCAACAGACCAAGCAAGTAATCCAGTAAAATGTTTAATCCAATGTAAGTGCTTTCGGCCGAGTCACCAGCCTTCCTCAGACATAAAACACACTGAAATAAAAGCATACATATATATATATATATATATATATATATATATATATATATATATATATATACACACACCCAAACTTGCCATGACTGAATAATAGCAACCAATTAATTAAATAAAACAATGAGCTGTTGGCTATTAACTATTTCAACTCCTAATATTATCTAACCACAAGTAAAACACATACAAACCGCATATTAAAAGCTCAATATACCAGTTAATAATAAATTTATATATTCGTAACAAATATAATGTACATAAAATACCATGGATTCTATCTATTATAAGCTTTTAATTTTAAAATGCTGGTAAGCGATATTGAATCATTGAGTCCTGGAAACTCCGTTGCATTTAAAAGAACTTGCCACCAGTATTTTTACTGGATTACTTGCTTGGTCCATTGGATTGTTATTGAACTGCTATTTTATCTACTAAACTTCATAACACCCATGTAGACAGACAATAGAGGTACGACTGCTGAATCCTACACAGATGCACTTTATAAGCAATTACATGAGTGCATGGATCATGCTATCCCTAACAGAACCAAGATGCTATCATCCAAAAAAAAAGAAAGCCAATCTGGTGGTCCTCTGCCATAAACAAACTCTACAACAGAAGGAAGAAACTGTTGCAAAAAAGAGTAAAATCCCATGACTGGAGGAGCTCCCTGGTCAGCCTCAGTAAGAAGCTGAGATCCCTCATAAAATCCTCCAAAGCTAATTACGAAAACAAATTTGCCACTGACTCTAAAGACAACCACAAAGCATTCTATAGCTATGTCAAGAATCTCAATGGCAATACTCAGATTTGCTCTGAGTTACAGCACAATGGTACCAAATAAACAGAACTAACTGATATTGCCAACATCCTGGCAGATAGGTTCAGTGCTAACTTTACCCCTCTCTCACCCCCTAGAGGGTCCATCTCTATACCGGAAGGATGCAAGGTTCCTGCAATCATGGCTGCACAGGTAAAAAACACACTCTCCAAAGCCAAGAACACAGCATCCATGGGACCTGACAATATCCCAGGCTGCATTCTACATGAACTACAGAATGAACTGGCACCCCACCTAAGTACCATGTTCAATCATAGCCTCACCTCAGGCTTTGTGCCCACTGAATGGTGCACCACAACGGTTATCCCACTCCACAAAGGGGGAGCCACGATGGACTCCTTGGAACTACCAACCCATTAGCCTGACAAGCCTGGTCTGCAAGGCCATGGAACGTATCATCATGGAACTCATAAACAAAGACAGTGGTAATCTCCAAACTCTGGACCCCACCTAGTTCAGGTTTGTAAAAGGCAGATCATGTCTCCTAAACCTGATAGACTTCTTTGAAGCAGTCACCAAAGCCACAGATGAGGGTAAGGTGGTTCACATAGCCTATCTAGATCTCGCCAAGGCTTTTCGATACCATCCCCCACTCTGGAATTATAGATAAACTCACTAAACTAGGTATAAATCCCTATGTCACAAGATGAGAAATAAATTCTCCTCACCACTACTAAAGACACCGAGGGTAGGCAAATGAACAAAGAAAAAAGACCTTGGGTGTCGTCCACAGCTTCAGGCTTCAGACTGTTAAAATACAATTTATTAATCGCTTTAAAAAGTGAAGCTGACAAGATGTAAACTTCACTAGAATATGATGAACTGAAAGTAGTTGAGTATCCAAGCAGTTGTCATCCACAGCTTCAAACTTCAGGCTGTTAAAACTCAATTGAAAGCTTAAAAAGAGATGCTGACAAAATGCAAACTTCACTGAAATAATTAACCTATTGATTAACATCCACAACTTAAGCTTCAAGTTGTTAAAACACAGTTAATAACACAGTTAATAACTGCTTTGTAAGCAAAGCTGACAAAAGCATATACTTCACTGGAGAGTGAAAAGATGAAATTTGTCCAAACGATGTGCGCTTGCAGCAGATGCCTTCTTCAGATCGTATAAAAGTGTGGTTAGCTCTTCCTGTTTATAAAGGAAACACAATCAAGAGCTGGTAGCTGATTGTCTTTAGTGTTCTTAAAGGCACAGGACAAAAATAAATGTTCAAAGTGGAGATTTGTCTCCTACAATGTAGTTCAATGTTAAAATGCTAGAATCATGTATTAATATTTGGTAGGTTTTTTCTAGATTTTAGAACATGTCTGAGAGGTACTATTGTATTGAGACCTGGGGGTCGATTGGCTCTAAAATTATTGATCCAAAAGATCTCTCTTAATTCTGTCCTGTTGACATCTCCTTCCCTGATGTTTTGGGTGACCACTTCCACAGCTTTAAACAAGAAATTATGCGTTGGATGGACCAATACGTGTGCTGCTAAGGCATTATGTGGAACTTTCTGATCAATGTCTCTGACATGTCATAAAATACGATCCTTCAGTCGTTGGTCAGTTTTACCAAGATAAAAAGCTTGGCACTTGCGACAGGTAGCCAAATAGATAATGTGACTAGTAGTACAATCAGCATAAACATCGAAATGAAAGTTACGTCCAGATACTGGGTGGAGGAAAGTATTACTAGTATCTAAGTAAGGACAAGCTTTACATCTGCAACATTTAAAAGTACCCTTGCGGTTTGATAGTGTATCACCACGTTTAAAGCCATCTTTATGACATAGTAATCTCTTGATATTCTTTTTATTCTTGTAGAGAAACCTGGGTCTCTCTCCAACGATGTTCTTTATTTTGTCATCCACTGTTAGAATGGGCCAGAATTTCCTGATCACTTCACAGACCTGTCGATTGTCTGAACTATAGGTAAGCATACATCTAAGTTGTTGAGGTGTTGTGTCATTAGACTGTCTTCGTGGAGCTTGTTCAGACCTCTCTGAGTAATAAGGTTGACCTCTTTGCTTTCTATAGGCTTGCACCTGTTATATTGATGGGAAATTATTTTCCTGGTAGGCCCTATCCTTCAAATATCCACGTAGATTGGATTGCTCTTCCAAGAATTCCTCCTCATCAGTGCAAAGTCTTGAGACTCTTAAGATTTGGTTGTCAAAGATGTTGTCAAAAATATGTCTTGGATGCATGCTCTGCCTGTGTAAAAAATGATTTTGCCAGGTCTCTTTCCTATGCACCCCAGTAGAGAGACCTTGAATTGGTTGTAAACGTATCTTGACATCCAAGAAATCTATGACTGAGGATGAGTATTTCATTTTGAACTCAAGGAAGTCAGTGGTGTTGTTAATAAAGCTGACAAAAAGATCCAACTGGTTAATGCCTCCTTTCCATAAACAAAAATCATCATCCACAAAATGCCCATAATAGACAGGTTCATTCTTCCAGATATTCCCATCACTGAAGATTGTTTTAAATTCCCATTCAGCCAAGACCAAGTTTGAATAACTGTTGGCACATGGAGTTCCCATGGCCACACCCCAGGTTTGCAAATAATAGGTATCTCCATACATAAAAATATTATTCTCAAGGACTAATTCCAGCAGAGAACAAAGAGGTTCCATTGTTAAATTATGTCTAATCAGAAAATCATGTAAGGCCCTCAGACCATACTCATGGGGGATCACAGTAAAGAGACTGGTTATGTCCATAGTTACAAGTAGAAGGTTATCAAAACCATCCAGAGACTTAACAGTGGAGAACAAGTCTTTCAAGAAGCTGCCTGTATCCTTTAAGACAGTGATAGCATAGGGCAAAGCTTTCTTGAGTTAATTTTCAACATACATGGATATGGATTCAGTGATCCATCCTCTCCCAGAGACAATGGGACGTAAGGGAGGGTCCAAAAGGTCTTTATGTATCTTAGGTAATCCACCAAATGCTGGGTCACATAGGATGAGGTGTTTCAAAAAATCCATATAAATCTTGCCTGATCCTTCTTTCCATCAGTCGATCATAGGTGCTTCCTCTGATACGTTCAATTCTCTGATTTACTTCTTTCTTACTCAATTTACGATAAGTCATGTTGTCATCCAACATCAGTAAAACTTTATTATGATACCAGTCTGCATCCATCACTACTATGCAGCCACCTTTATCTGCTGGCTTGATCACCAAGCTATCTGTCCTTCTCAACTGTTGGAGAGCCTCTTTTTCTTTCCTGTTTAAATTGTAGAAACAACTCTTAGATTTATCTGTTGTACCTCTCACCTTCTTTATCTCATCCTCACACAATTTCATAAAAAGTTCTACTTGAGGAGGATTAACTGGAGTAAATAAGCTTAACTTCTTATAGGTCTGCTGTTCTTTCGTAGAACCTTCTCCAAAAATACATTTCAGGGACACGTTCCTGCAGAACAACCTAACATCCGTCATAAATTCATTCACATCAGAAGAAACAGCTGGAATAAAACTCAGTCCCTTATTTAACAGGCTGATAACTTCAGGATCCAGTGTGATTTCGGATAAGTTAACTACTAAGTCATTACCCCCAATATTTAGTGCACAAATTTCTTCTGTTTACGTTCTTGACTCTGCGTCCTCTGTGGCCTGTACGGATTCTCCCTCACAAAAACCGGCAACGGCCAGTTTACTGGTAGGTGCGTCGTCGCTTCTTTAGGTCTAGTAGCACAATTAATGGTGGTGTTGGAATTGCTACCATCATTGGTATCGTTAGCACCAGTACCTCCCAGATCCCTGGTGACAATATCAATGCTGACAGTAGGAACCTCCTCTCCTGTAGATGAAGTCGAAGAGGGAAGAGAAGTTGATGAGGTAGTAGTTGTTCGAGGAGGATGCAAAGTGTTAGCAGTCTCTTTTACAGCCAAACCTTGTATGGCTTTCCTTTGTTTGGTAGTTGAAAAACAGGAAGAGCTAACCACACTTTTATACGTTCTGAAGAAGGCATCTGCCGAAAGCGCTCATCGTTTGGACAAATTTCATCTTTTCAGCTTTTCACGATCCAGTGAAGTATATGCTTTTGTCAGCTTTGCTTACAAAGCAGCTATTAACTGTGTTATTAACTGTGTTTTAACAACTTGAAGCTTAAGTTGTGGATGTTAATCACTAGCTTTCAATTGAGTTTTAACAGCCTGAAGTTTGAAGCTGTGGATGACAACTGCTTGGATACTCAACTACTTTCAGTTCATCATATTCTAGTGAAGTTTACATCTTGTCAGCTTCACTTTTTAAAGTGATTAATAAATTGTATTTTAACAGTCTGAAGTCTGAAGCTGTGGATGACACCCAAGGTCTTTTTTCCTTATGTCACAAGATGGGTTGCCAACTGGTTCACGGACAGAACTCACACTGTGAAAGTAGTAGACTCCAAATCCGACTTCAGACAAGTGGAGTACCACAGGGTTCAGTCCTGGGTCCTCTCCTGTTTGGTATATACCTCTCTGAAGTACAGGCTAACACAGAAGGTCTTTGTCTAATGAAGCTTGCAGATGACTGCAAACTGGGAGCCATAATTGTAACTCTTAACAATGTGGACATCCTGCAAAAGGGCCTCTCTGAGACAGATGCCTGGTGTCAAAGCCATGGCCTCAAGCTCAATGCCAAAACGTGCATTGTCATCCCCTTTGGTAAAAACTCTGTACCCATGAACTACCACATAGATGGTAGTCTTCTTAACACCGAAAGTGTGATAAGAGGCCTTGGGACACAGGTGGACAGTAGTCTCTCCTTTGATAATCACATCACCACAGTGGTCAGGAAATCCTTCTACATGGCACACCTCATCACAAAATGTTTCTCATCCAGAAAAAAAGAGGTCATTGTTCCCCTCTACTCATCACTCATTAGAATCATTATAGAGTACAACACCCCTTTTGGTATGTACCTCACAAGACATCTAAAACAACTGGAGAGGCCACAGAAATGCCTCACAAAGAAGATTACTGGCCTCAAACAGATACCCTATGCAGACTGTCTCAAAAAACTCCAGCTTTACTCCGTCACATATCACCTACTCAAAGGCGATCTCTGCCTAACATACAAAAGAAATCCCAATCCCTCTGAACTACACACTGTAGGGACCTAAACCTTGTCGCCACAATAAACAGAACATTCTGGAGGGATAGATTCCTGTCCCACAGACTTCCCATACCCTGGAACAGACTACCTATCTATGTCAAACAGAGCTCCTCATTAGCACACTTCAAGAAAAATCTTGATGATTGGATGGGAAATAGGAAATTCACCCCGGGGATCACTTCTGTGGCTCTGCTCGACAGGGGCGCAGGAAAATAATTTTCTTGGGTGGCGATAGCCAGGGCACCTTTTTCGTTAGGCTTATATAGGCCCTAGGGCCAATAGCCTAGTACCTACCTATGAACCTCTAGATAAATATATATATGTAACGTCTGAGGAAGAGAACTTGTTTCTTGAAAGCGCTAACGGTTATTAAAAAGCTTTTAGTTTTACCTGTACTATGGTCTATTGATTCGTAAAGGACTAACCCTTGAATTTGTTGTACCGGGTCTACACTGAGTTTGGCTGCATTGGCTGATTTCCTTTGCCTTGGTTTGTTGGGACATACACATTGTGATCTTTGCTTTGGGTTTGGAATTGTTTATATATATATATATATATATATATATATATATATATATATATATATATACATAGAGATAGAGAGAGAGAGAAACATACAGACACACCAAATTTAAGATTGCAGAAGCTTAGAGAAGATGGAGATGGTGAGGAAAATGCAACACCTTTGTGTTATTCTTGAAGTTGGGATGCTGTAAGATCACTATCAATGTTTTTTAAGGTTGACATTCTGAGCATCAAATCATCTATCCATTGACAAATAATAGGGTTCCCTTACAAAAGTTCAACTTGGTGAAATTTCAGCAATAAGCCCTTAAAAAATTATATTTTACCTACGTCATGGTTTCCTTCAGACTAATCATGTTTCAGGTTTTAAGTTACTGAGTAATGTTTAATGTTACACAGCAGAGGCTGACTGAAGGTTTTATATGGTGTGATCATATCTGACTGCAGTGTAGTGGGACTGGTCTGAAATGGGCTGACAAAAGTTATTTGTCAGGGCATAAGACAGCTATTATAGAAAAAAAAAGTATAGCCTGGTGCACATATACTCCATTTCAGCGGCATGGGTAAAAAATGTGAAAGTTGGGAACCATTTATCTTAAAGGGAATTCCGGCGTTGTCGCCTTACAGCAAGAGGTTCTCCCATTCGATTCTTGGCTGGAGCGCCTTCTGTGTGAAGTTTGCATGTCCTCCCCACGGTCAAGTGGTGTTCGAAAGACATACATGAATGGGGCGTGCCTTCGTTGAAGGTTGGGCTGGTACCTCGGCACCGTAAAAATCAACTGCCAATCATTAGCGGACCGTACTTCCGCTGTGGCGACCCCTAACTGGGAAAAGCCGAAAGAAGAAGATGGACCAATATCGGCAATGAAAATCAAAAAGCACTGTGCATAGACCAGCAGAATATAATGCACAACCAACATAGATTGGCAAACTGCTGATATAACTAATGTTATTGCTACTTTAAAAATCAAAACCAAAAACAAAACTGAAAAAAACGCCAGGAAAGAAAGATGAGATCCACAATATCTTGATATTAAGCGCTTAAGTTTTTTAATAAAAACTTCTTCAGAATACACATCCAAAATAAATTAAACCCTTTTTATACAAATACATGCCTTCATAATTAATGACATCACAATGAAATTACTTAAATTGAATTAAGTTGAATTAATACAGCCCCATTGAGGCATCTAAAATATTGAATACATTTTGTACCATATTACAATAAAATAAAAACCTTAATAAATACACTATATTATGTTCAAACCACAAAAAATCCCTAGTTTATTGTCACTATTATTCAAAAATAACCTTCAGATTTTAATCTGAGAGTGGAACTGATAGATGTATTTGTATTTAAGCCTGGAAATGATGTTGCATTAGTTTTTAACTGCCATCTTAGTTCCCTGTTGTCCAAAAAATCGTTAAGGGGACCACCTCTATCTCCAACTGTGACTTGTTCCAATACTGAAAATCTAAAATCATGTCCCTCATTATTGATAATGTGCACCGCCAAAATATTTTTTGTATCTTGTTTTTTAATATCGTAGAAATGTTGATACATTCTGCTCCTAAGAGCATTGATGGTCTTACCGATGTAAAAACAAGAACATTGCGTGCATGTCCCTATGTAAACAACAGCCCTGCTATTACAGGTGAATTTTTTCTTATATATATATATATTTACCATAATTTGGGATAAACAACTCTGTGCCTTCTAAAATATATTTGCACTGCAGACAAAAACCACATTTAAACATCCCTTGGGCCCAGAGTGAATCTCTTGTACCCTCTCCAGCATGTTTTTTATAGTGGTGTCCTTTTTATAAACAATATTAGGTTCTGTTCCCACTATGTCCAAGAATTCTTTATTGATATTAAATAAATTCCAGTTACGTTGAATAATGTTGCTTATACTTTTAAACTGCTGGTTATATCTAAAAATACCAGCACTATGAAATGACTTATTGTTCGAACCTTGAGAACTTTGTATACCTTCAGCTGAACTATTAGGACCCTTACCTAATAGTGGAAGATTCACTCTGCTACTGTTTTGCACGCTGTCTTCACTCCTGGTCCATAAATAAGCCATATCGGGTTCATCTTTATAGTGTAAAAAGATGTTTCAGCATATTCTCCAAGCTTCAAAGGTTCACCACTCTGTCACTCTGAATGAACCATAATTCTAGCCCTGTTAATAACTACATTTTAAATAGTGCTAGTGACAGACAATAGTTAGTGCTTCATATGTGAAGGTATTACTTAATATTTTACTTTGTGCATCTGCAGGAATTTAACTGAAAACAAAATTTGCATTTCAATACAGTGCTGCAATTTATTATTCTTAGTAGATTTAAATGTAATATCTAATAATAAATTAGCAAATTTATATACATCTTCCAAAATAAAAGGTTGTTCAAATACGGTCATCACAAAATATAGACCATAAGCAGTTTTTCTACTCAATTTTATTTTGAATTTTTCCCTTTTCAAATTCTGTAAACTTTAAATGAGGGACATAGAATCATTTGTTTCCTTTGTTTACCATGAATAATCTAAATGAGTAAGACTGCTCATTTATAATGCAGGCACTGAGAGAAATGTTTGTGTTTTATACAAAGTACAACGAAACCAACAGACTTTACAATTCTGACTGTGCACATTACCTTTCTACTGCTACCTACTTCTTGTAAAACTTACACTGTGCAAACTGCTCAATGTCATTATTAAAGAGTTTCATTTCAGGATATCATGTGCATATACATGTAACTGCTACACTCAATCCTGTGCCTTATAGGCAAAATGTACTATTATACTTTTAATATTCACTCTTAGCAAATAAAATTAATGTGCTTGTTGCTATAACCAAATGGATTTTGGGGATCTCTTTTTATTCTACATTATGAAAAATAAAATATATTTTTTTCTTGAATATAACAAAGCTTACTTTCAACCAGCACTGCCTTTGAATTTAAACTGGATATTCAGTGTGGCACATTATATTTGACCTTTACCACCAATTATCCCGCTACAAAAATATTTTACCGTTCTGCTTCTATTACTAGGCCATCTGACAAGCAAATGATGAAACACTTTGAGATACTTCATTTATAAATCTGTGGTTCTGCTGCCACCTGCTGGCCAAATCTATGTAGTGTTATAAGGACTTTGCAGGAAAAAAATGTGCAAGCAAAAGTTATATACCCTGAGTAAGCTCAATATAATGGTTTAATTTCACAGTATTTGACAGAACATATAAGACTTATAATGTATTCTACTTGTTCAAAAAATTTATAAGAACTAATATAACTGACCAAGAACAACGCAGCTGGCATATCTTTGCATATCAATGCAACTGTCAAATTTTTTGTATATTGTTTGTAAATCTTTTTAAAAATGTTTGTAATCTTTTTTTGTACTGTTGTTATGGAGCTTTTCTCCCCGGGTCTCTGCTGAAAATGGGCTACTTGCCTAGCTGGATTCTACCTAGTTATGTAGTCATACAGAGCTTTGGAAGGAAATGTTCATCAGCAAACATTGCATTGTTATCTACTTTTTAGTTTATTTTTAGCAACTGATCAAGCTGGTCACATTATCCATTTATTATGTTGGTCCTGGTCCAGGTTATTTACCTTTAAGTATACCACATATATGTTGTTTACTACATACGCACACACACGTGTGTGTGTGTGTGTGTGTGTGTGTGTGTGTGTGTGTGTGTGTGTGTGTGTGTGTGAGACTATACAGATATATGCATACACATCTGCCTCTTTCTCTAAACACACACACACACACACACAGACACACACACGTGCACACACACACACACACACACACACACACACACACACACACACACACACACACACACACACACACACACACACACACACATATATATATATATATATATATATATATATATATATATATATATATATATATATATGTATATGGGATCACTACAGAATACCTAAGTTCCACAATCCCAAAATCCGAGGGTCAGTATCTCGAGATTGCGGAATCTCGAACGTATTGAATGGGGATTGCCGTACAGTGCAGAACAGGAACTTTGCCATTCACTCATCTGTAGTGGGATCTCAGAGTTGGTATTTTTAAGTTGCAGGGGGTGTGGGGGTGCAGGGGGGGCTTGAGTTTGTTGTATGTTCTACATTTTTTTTTTTTTAAAGTTCAATATTCAGCAATTTGAGATTCTGATCCTCGGGATTCAGAGTCTCGGGATTGTGGAATTTTGGTATTCTGTAGTGATCCCATACACACACACACACACACACACACATATATATATATATATATATATATATATATATATATATATATATATACACACACACACACACACACACACACACACACACACACACACACACACACACATATATATATACTGTGATTCAGTCAAATGAGTTTTCAATCAGTTGTGTTCAGTGATTTGTGATTCAGTCAAATGAGCATTCAATCAATCAAATAGCATACATCCTTTGTATGAAAGCATCCAGAGAAAATAGTATGGTAATGCAGTAGCTAAACTTGCAAACAACATGTCTCATTACTATATGCAACTTAGCTAATGCAATTTAGGAACAAATCCTTTCTCTGGACATGTGAATTTATGCTATAAACATCTCCTCCAGGTTGAAGATTACCTCAGCAGGAAAATTCCATTTGCCTCATGAATGCAAAATCAGCAATACAGGCTTTTGATACTTAGAAATGGTGGCAAACAAAAACAGAGCTGTTTGCTTCCCAGCACAGCTACTGGTTGTCAGGTTTTGCATACTATATTCCTGTCACAATGCTCAAACCACACACACACTATGATTTTTAGTTCAAATTCAAATTCAGATGTGTCAATGTGCTTAAACCTAATCATAATACAATAGGAAAGGCAATAAGGTAATGAAAACATAACACAAATGACAGTCTGAAGTAACATAACCCGTATTGAAATACAATCATAATAAATCATATGCTTAATTTTTAGAAACCTCTTAAACTAACCAGTTTAGGATCTTCTGCAGCAACTAGTGTAAAAGGTTCCAAAAGTATGACATTAGGAAGAAAAATACATGAAAACCATGTGAAACTTTGTTGTGTCTGTGCAGCCTCCAACAGCTCCATGCAGGAAGCATGCAGGACCCCAGAAGGTCCAGGAGGGACTTGGGGATATTTCAAGTAAGGTAACATCAGACTTTTAAAGGTAATATGGGATCAACCTGCTGTCCTATGAAAATTCCACTGAACTGGTACAACATGTTGTAGGAGGTACGAATTAGTAGACATGGTGACAAATTTCTAACAAGGTGTAGATGGTTTATTTCTTAGAAAGGAAGCTCCAGGTAAAGGGAACTGCAATTGGGTTCATAAGTAGGTACTAGGCTATCTGCCCAAGGGCATTTATAAGCCTAGCCAGAGTGTGTCGGCTTTCGCCGCCTCATTGATTAATTAACTGATCCTCTGTCAAGCAGAGCCAATTAAGTGATCCCAGGGGTGTATTTTCTGTTACCCATCCACTCGTCAAGGTTTCTCTTGAAGAGTGTTAGTGAGGGGTTCTGCCTGATGTCATTTGGAATTTTGTTCCAAAGCATGGGGAGTCTCTGTGACAGGAATCCATCCCTCCAGCATGTTCTATTTATTGTTGTGGCGAGGTTTAGCTCACTAGAGCACGTGGCTCGCAGTGACTTGGATTTCTTTAGGTGGAGCATGTCCATCAATTCTGAGTTAGACATGGCTTTGTAAGTCAGGCAGAGATCACCTCTGAGTAAGCGATATGCCACTGAGTACAGCCGGAGTTTTTTCAGTCGGGCTGCATAGGACATATGTTTGAGAACACTAATCCTCTTGGTGAGGTACTTTTGTGTCTTTCCAGCTGTTGGAAGTGTCTTGTGATGTACATCCCAAATGGGGCATTGTACTCTATGATGGGCCTAATGAGTGATGAGTAGAGGGGCACTATAATCTCTTTATTTCTAGATGCAAACCTTTTAGTAATTAGATGTGCTACATAGAAGGATTTCCTAACTACTTTGGCAGTATGATTGTCAAAGGAGAGATTACTATCTATCTGGGTCCCCAGATCTCTTATTACCTCTTCTGTATTAAGGGGGCTGCCACCTATGTGGTAATTCATGGGTGTTTTGTTTTTCCCAAATGGGATGACTATGCAATTTTTGGCATTTAGCTTGAGGCCATGACTTTGACACCAAGTGTCCATCTCAGTAAGACCCTTTTGGAGGATGTCCGTGTCAGCTGGAGAGTCAATTATGGCTCCCAGTTTCAGTCATCGGCGAATTTGGTTAGCCATAGTCCTCCTGTATTTGCCTGTACTTCTGAAAAGTATATGCCAAACAGTAGGGGTCCCAGGACCGAGCCTTGTGAGACACCACTTGTGACTGGTTTAGAGTCAGACCTGGAGCCCGCTATTCTTACTGTGTGAGTTCTGTCTGTAAGCCAGTTGGCAACCCATCTCGTGACGTAGGGGTTTATGTTCAGGCTGGTGAGTTTTTCTGTAATACCCGAGTGGGGAATGGTGTCGAAAGCCTTTTCGAGGTCAAGGTAGGCTGTGTGAACCACCTTTCCCTCGTCTATGGCCTTGGTGACTGTCTCGAAAAAGTCAACCAGGTTTAGTAGGCATGATCTGCCCTTAACAAAGCTGAACTGGGTCGGGACAAGTGTTTGGAGGTTCCCAATGTCTTTGTTAATGAGTTCCATGATGATGCGCTCCATAGCCTTGCAGACCAGGCTAGTCAGGCTGATGGTGCAATAGTTACCAGGGTCAGTTGTGGCCCCTCCTTTGTGGAGAGGAATAACCGTTGCTGTGCGCCATTCTATGGGCACATAGCCTGTGGAGAGGCTGAGGTTGAACAGCATGTTTAGGTGTGGGGTTAGTTCATTCTGTAGTTCATGCAAGATGCAGCCTGGGACACCATCTAGTCCCACTGATGCTATGTTTTTGGCTTTTGAAAGGGCTGTTTTCACCTGTGCGTCTGTGATTTTTGAGACACTACACTTTTTCCGGTATTGTTGTGGGCCTTTTTGGAGGTGAGAGGAGGGTGAAGTTTGCACTGAATCTGTCTGCCAGGATGTTGGCTGTATATGTAGGTTCAGTATATTTTGTGCTATTTTGCATTAGTTCAGTGCATATCTGCGAGTTGCCACTTATATTCTTAACATAGCTAAAGAATGCTTTGTGGTTATCTTTTGAATCCTTGGCTATTTTTCTTTTGAAGTTAGCCTTGGATGATTTCATTAGGGACCTCAGTTTCTTACTGATACTGATCAGGGATGTCTTTCCTTCTTGGGATTTGCTTTTTTTCTGAACTAGTTTCCTCCTTCTATTGTATAGCCTGTTTATTGCAGGGGTCCACCAAACTGGTTTCCTTCTCTTAGAGGAGTGAGTCTTGGTTTTGCTAGGGATGGCATGATCCATGCATCCTTGTAGGTGCTCATAGAGTGCATTTGTAAAGGTTTCTGCATCTTGGGCAGTGTTATCCCTTAGTGTGGGGGCTGTGAAATTTACTACCTCTGTCTTAAGTAAGGTGAAGTTTGCTTTAGAAAAGTTTTTTACTGTGGTTTCCTTAGTTGGGGGTGGTGGTGGGTGTGGACATCCAGAGTGATTAGTTTATGATCTGATCTCACCAGTGACGGGTTGACCTCCGGTGTGGAACATCTGTCACCCATGTTGGTGATGACCAGGTCCAATATGTTTTCACCTCTGGTAGGGGAGTTTACCAGCTGATCCAGAGCATTTGAGTTGATGAATTCCAGGAAGCGCTGGGCCTGGGAATTTGTACTCGAGTAGTTTTCCCAGTGAATGGTAGGGTAATTGCAATTGTCCAATATCAGGGTGTTTGGTAGGACCTTCATGCTTTCCATTGTCTCCAGAAAGGTGGAGTGGTGGTCCTGGGTCATGGAGGGTAATCTGTAGCAGGCCACAATTTGCATTGCAGATTTTCCAGATGTTAGTTGCACATGGATGATCTCAGAGGTATCATGCTGTGCCACTAACACCCCCTCCTTTTGTGTTTCGGTCCATGTCCTGTGGCCGAAACGAGTGGTATGAGTTGTAGCACTGTAGTGCTGGGGTGGTCTCTGGAGCATTGAACCAGGTTTCAGTTACTGCACAGATGTCGACGTTGCCCATACTGAGGAGTGCTTCGAGCGCGTGCATTTTGAGATTTAAACTCCTGGCGTTGAGTAGCATAACCCTCAGTTTTTTGTTAATTGTGCTGTTTACAGAGGTGGGTTTGACTTTTTAGCCTTGCCTAAAAAAGGCACTATGGGGGCAGCAAGAGCCTTGGCCAGTATTCGAAAGCCTTGGGTGACAGGTGCAAGCTGTCTCTTGCAAAGCAACGCGGCTTGTTGAGCATGTCATCCCAGGCTGACAGACACTGGATCAACTTTGAATGACACCAGAAGCTTAGCCAATTGTTGAAACTGATCATTTTTTCTTTATACTGAGGTATCATTCTTTGTGAGGGCAGGATACTACTCAGGGTCAGGGTCATACCAGCCTGGGCTACATGATCAGAGAGCTCTTCCATGTCTCTTTTCATGTAGTCCAGGGAGGTACGTCTCAGGTCATTCACATCAACATGAATGATGACAGAGTCATACTTGTACTTGTTCTGAAGTGACCTGAGTGCTTGTGTTATGTGGCAGATTCTGGCTCCCGACAGGAAGCTAACAGTAACCTTCTGCTTGTCCAGCCTAGTGAGTGGGACATCAGTGTACCTGACTATAGA
This sequence comes from Protopterus annectens, assembly GCF_019279795.1. NCBI lineage: Eukaryota > Metazoa > Chordata > Ceratodontiformes > Protopteridae > Protopterus > Protopterus annectens. Next base: position 1,942,273,673 of record NC_056739.1, on the reverse strand, counting down.
GTCACCTATTACTAGTGTGTTAGGTATGTTATTTCGCCTTAAGGGCTGTGATTGTGCGGCACACTGATTTTGTGTTTTATGTGTTGTCTGGTTTGTGACGGGAAGTGCAGGTTGTTTGGGTGTCTGCTTTGGAGGTCTTTGATGCTTTTGCAGGTTTTTATTTAGAGCCTCCGAGTATGTGTATTTATGTATATTTTTTGCCAGTGCTGTTTTAGTAGGTCTGTGTGCAGCTGGAGTTGTGGTGCAAGTGTTAACCTTCTCCTCTTGACTGTCTGTTCCAGTCTTGGGTGGAGACAGCTTAGCTTCCAGTTTGGCTGCATAATTGCATCTCTTGCATATGTTAGCATTTTGTGGTAAGAGGAGAGGGTTGTCTGTGTACATGAGGCAGTTGTAACATTGCCTTAGGATACCCAGATTCACCAGCTGGACTGGAGAGTGCACCTGAAGTTGCCCTTTGGTCATGCCTGAATAGTAGGGTGACCTGCTTAGTCGCTTGGTTGGTGAGGGGTGAATAAAGAGCCTTGCCCTGCTGGGCAATCAGTGTCAGGGTATATTAGTGCTTGCTATTAGGTCTGAGCAAGTGCTGGGCTGTAAGATGCTTTTTGAGTGCTTAGGTTGAGAGTTAGACTAGTTTCAAGAGAAAAACTGAAGAGGAGACTTAGTGGAGCTGGGAATAATTTAACCGTCACTAACCGGCACTGCCCGGTAAGCAAAACTGTGCAAACGTGGTTTTTATAGTAGGGAAATGAAAGAGATAGAAATTAGCCCAAAATGGGCAGTAAACTACTAACTTCTGTGCTGGAACCACTCCACCAGGGAGGGATAGGTTGCTCAAAGCTCCCCTCTCTCACAGGTGAACAGAGAAATTTCCTTCTATCCAAATAAGGTATGGGCAACTCAGAAACTAGTATCACAGCCCTAAATTCTGCACTAGCCTGAAAACGGGACTATACTAGCTTAGAAAGGCGGGAAACAAGGATTTTTTTTTGTTTTTTTTTTGAAAAGATAAGGCAAACAGTAAAAAATAACCAAACAAATGTTCGCTTGGAGAACCAAATAAGGGCGCCAAGACCGCTGTATAAAATCCAAACAGTTTATTGCAAACAACCTGAAAATTTTAACGTTGACAACTGAAAAATACGTTTTCGAGCTTCTTCATCAGAAAACAAAACAGGAGTGCAACTACACTCACTCAATATATAATACCTCATTCAATTAAAATAATTGAATAATTGGATAATAACCAATCATCCAAAAAAAAAAAAAAAAAAAAAGGGTTGTACAATAAAAAACCTTTTTGTATAACACAACAAATGAATGATCAGATTCAACCCACACTTGCTTGTCATATTCAACCCACAGTTACAGTAAAAAATACACTTAAAACAGCTTTAAAGGACTACAAACGATCAGAAAAGGCTATCACACTTTAGTGCGTAGCCTACAACAGTTAAACAAATTATTTAAACACAAAACAACTTTTTAAAAGTGCAGGTAGTCAAATAAGTACAATATGTAAAAAAAACAAGCTTTTAAATCACAATAAATGCTGCAAAATATGCGTTTAGGTGGAAAAAGTAATGGTACAGCAAGAAAGTACAGAAAACTGATACTTAATCACTCCAAAGTCTCTCTCCTAAGCTAGAAGGCTTGTATCAGATTAAGGCTTTCCATCCATGAAGAGACCAACAGCACAGTACTACATGGATGTCCTAGGATGGAAGAACTGCTTGAGTCAGGCAACGTTCTTCAGATGGTAACATGAATGTCTGAATTCAGGTAAAATCTGGTCCTACTTTGTCAACCTATCATCAAGGATTACCCTAAGATCATGTGCCCTATTAACAAACTCGAGCATGTTGCATTAATAGGTTCATAGGTGTATACTAGGTTAATGACCATAAGGGTCTTTTTAAGCCTAGTCGTGCATCCCAAATCTCTGACAAGTTTTAGTACCCTTGATAAATGTAACCAGAGGCTTAGAAGATAAAATATTTACAAGCATTAGAGACTTGGGTGCCAAACTAGGGATGAGGTTCCTTTTCCCTGTCCACTTGTCCAAGTTACACTTGAATTGTGTTAGGGCAGAACTCTGCTTCACATGGATGGAGAGCCTCTTCCAGAGAAGGGGTAGTCTCTGGGATACATGCCTGTCTCTCTCCAGCAGGTGCTATTTATGGAATGGATAATTCTGACGCTGCTTATTTAGCATATATGAAGTTGGTCCATCAGGGCAGAGTCTAACAATACCTTGTGTGTCAGGCACAGATCTCCCTTCAACAGCTTGAAGGAGACAGAATACAGGGATAAGGCCTTGAGGCAGTTTGCATAAGACATGTTACTTATGCCCTGTATTCTTTTAGTGAGAAACCTCTGTAGATGTCCCAGTTGTTGGATGTGTCTGGTTGGGTACCATATTGGTTTGGATCCAGTGTCCGGAGGTTTCCTATGTCATTATTGATCATTTCTATGATAATTCCTTCCATGCTTTGCATATGAGGTTAGTGAGACTTATGGTATGCAGGTTCCAGGGTCTGTAAATATCCCACCTTTGAGCAGAGGGATGACTGTTGCTGTTCTCCATTCCTGAGGCATGAAGCCTGTTTGGAGGCTACAGTTAAATAGCAATTCCAGAGAGCCACACTGGTCATGTTTGCTATATCTTGTGGTTCAGTACAGTTGGATCCATTAACAATGAGCTCCGCACACAATTATGTATTACATTTGAGGTTGTGGACATGACTAAAGAATGCCTTGTAGTTGTCCTTGGCCTGGAAGTCGCAGTTTATCTCAAGTTTGGCTTTGGTAGACTTTATTTGTCCTGAGAGTTGTTTGTTTAGTTTGATGAGTGTGCTTTTATCCTGCTGGGTGCCACATCTCCTAATTTTTTTGCCATGATTTTCTTCCTCCTGTTATACAGCCTATCGATGTGATTTAACCAGGGAGGCTTGTTTTTTAGTTAATTCTGTACTTCTTTCTGGTGGGTACAGCAGTGTCTCTGCAACTATCAACATAATTGTATATGGTTTCTGTGAACAGTTCTGCTTAGTCAGGGTTTATGAGGGCTTGAAATTTAGTCAGGTTACCACTTAATAATGGGAAGTTAGTCTTAGAGTAGTTCCTGAAGTTTCCAGGGTTAGCTGGGGGTCTGCGTTTTACTTTTACTTCCAAGGAGACCATTTTGTGGTCTGACTTCACCAGAGAAGACATTACTCTAGGAGATGTACTACATTCTCCCATATTAGTGAGTACCATATCCAGTATGTTTGCAATCTTGGCCGATATACTGACAATCTGGTCCAGGGAACTTATGTTTACAAAACCCAGGAATCTCTATGCATTTATGTTTGGTGTTGTATATAATTCACAGTTAATTGTAGGGTAATTAAAGTTGCCTTTGAATATGGTACTGGGTTGGGTGGTGAGTGTTTCCAATAAATTTAAATACATGTTAAGGGTTTTCTGGGTCATAAAGGGTGACCTGCAGCTTGCAAGGAAGTGGTATGGGATTTTGCCTAAGGATATTTAAACATGGAGTAGCTCAAGTGCATTGTCCTGTTTGACCAGCCTTGAGATATATTTATTTTTGATGTAAATCAAGACACCTCCACATTTTGTCCTTGTCTGTGTAGCTGGTCTAAATGTGTGGAAGGCATTATAGCCTTGCATTGTTGGTGTTCTCTCCATGGCTTTAAGCTGTGTTTCAGCGACTGCGCAGATACCAGCATTCTCTAGGGTGAAAAGAGCTTGTATGGAGTGGAGTTTTTGTTTAGACTCCTTGCATTGAGCAATAACAAAATTAGATTTTCTTGGTTTTGATTTGCTATGTTGGAAGTACTTTCAGTTTAGCATTGCCTAAAAAGGCACTATGGGATGGGGGTGACAATGTTTTATCTAGTATTTGAAAGTCTAGAGGGGAGAGATGCACACCATTCCTGGCAAAGCAGAGTGGTCTACTGGTCATCTCCTTCCATGCTGACAAATACTGCAACCCCTTAGAATGATGCCAGAAAAGAAAGACAGTTATTAGGCAAAATACTGCTGTGCTAGGCTCCTACTAGCCAGGGGCACATATTCTGAGAGCTCCATGATGAATGTCTTCATACAGACTAGGGAGGCACATCTCAAGTCACTTACACCCAGATGGACTATGATTAAGTCACACTGGTACTTGTAGTCCAATCATCTGAGTGTGTGTGTAATGTGGTGGAACCTGGACCCTGATAAGCAACAGACTGACTTTTTCCTTACTCATCTTGCTGAGAGGGACATCAGTATGTCTCACAATGTAGTCTCCAATGACCACAATGTTAGATTGTGTGGTAGCCTGCCTTATGGACTTAGAAGTAGAGGTTCCATGAGATGTGGCTCTATGTGTTGATGTTGGTGCTGCTTTGAAAGAGTGCATTCAGGGCTGCTGAGGGTATTTGTTATGTGTACTTTCTCTAGGAGGTCTTCGGGGTTTAGAAAGGTTACTTTTAATACCTCAGCATATGTGGGTCTATATGTCTGCTTTGAACATTAGGAGTGCCTTTATGTGCTAGCTTTGCCTCTGGACATTGTGCAAATACATTTTTTACACCCATATCAGTTTGTTTGAGAATTAGCAGGTTGTTGGTAAACATGAGGCAATTTCTACATTGCATCAGGATGCCCATATCCACCAAGCTGGGAACACAGACACTAATAAGTAGATGTTAATGATTTATGGATGAAAGTTTAGGGGGATATTCTGAAGTTAGGTTAGACAGCAGAAAATCAAGCAGTACTTACTGAAAGCAATGAATTAGCTTTGTCAAGACTAATGAAAGGAGGGGATTCACCTTACTGGCTATTACTAGTCCTGGTCTAACCAAAGCATCATGCTGCTGGCATACAATGCTCCTTTGATTCTTCTCTCACCAGAAGCAAAACAGTAGCACAAATCCCAAGATGAGAAGTAGGCCACATGGTCTTTGGTGATCAACAGTCTTGTCCCAGATGATGCAAGAGTCTGTAAGCTTGTTGTAGCCTTTTCCTGGTAGATGCCTTGAGTAGCAGCAAGACCGGTCATGAATATCCAACACAAGTACTTGCTGTCCAATAAGAAACAGTCAGGAATCAATACACTCTGGTCCTTCTCCCAGCAGGAGGAAAACAAGCACACATTCCAAGCTGGAAACTATGAAGACATTATCAAGCTTTCTGGTGATCAGCAGTCTCCTGGAAATAATGTCTCTATACCCCTTCTCTCACCAGGAGCAAAACAGAAGGACTAATCCCAAGATGACTACTGAGAAGCAGAATGTGGACTCTCCAATAATTGGTGATCTTGGACTAGATGTTGGAGACTTTAAAGGTAAGATGGGAAAAATCAGTTACTGTCCTAAGACTTGCAGTGTGTACTATACAGTTAGATAAAAAAAACAGAGCTAACTTAATCTTTAGCTATCTAAGTCAGTAATTTTAAAAGAACAAGACAGATTGGAAAGGGGTGGGCACTTTGCATTCTTGATCTATGAAATACAATGGGATGGCCAATAAATTTAAGTAGTTGAAGGGAACTGATTTCACAAAATGATAGTTAGCCAATAAAAGAGGAGATAGAAGGAAATATGTGGTCAAATAACATAACAAGCAGGTAACTAGAAAGAAAGTTAAGTTTAAAAACACAACAGCACCAGGGTGAGAGGGTGGGGAGGACATAATTTGTGTGTGAGTCACAAGAGATACAACTTTTGTCTCTTTCCTAGTGTAAATATGCAATTAAAAGCAGAAAACAAGTAAAACACAGTGTAAAGAAGATACACCACAATATACAAAATAGAAGAAAGCAATGAAGCAATAAAAAATACAATAAAGCAAAAACAGACTAACGTTTCCCTCACAAAATAATACCAGGGTGGCACAAGCCTGGAAAATTAAGGTTCCTCAAGTTGGAATGAACTGTCATGGCAACCATCTTAGATGTGTCTAGCTTCAGGCACTAAACACGCATCTGTTACTGGATAGGTTCACAGGTTCATAGGTAAGTACTAAACTATCTGCCCAAGGGCATTTATAAGCCTAGCCAGAATGTGTTGGCTTTCGCCACCCCCTTAGATTAGTTCCCTGTGCCCCTGTCCAGCAGAGCCACTAGTTCCCTGCGCCACTGTCCAGCAGAGCCATTGCAGTGATCCCCGGGGTAAATTTTTTGTTTCCCATCCACCTGTCAAGGTTTTTCTTGAAGAGTGTTAGTGAGGGGCTCTGCCTGATATATATTGGAATCCTGTTCCAAAGCATGGGGAGTCTCTGGGACAGGAATCTATCCCTCCAGCATGTCCTATTTATCGTTGTGTTGAGGTTTATATCTCTACAGCGTGTGGCTCTCCGGGATTTGTTTTTTTTTTTTAGGTGGAGCATGTCCATCAATTCTGGGTTGGACATGGCCATGTATGTCAGGCAGAGATCACCTTTGAGTAAGCGGTATGCAACCGAGTACAGCTGGAGTTTCTTGAGTCAGGCTGCATAGGGCATCTGTTTGAGGCCAGTAATCCGCTTGTTGAGGTACTTTTGTGGTCTTTCCAGCTGTTGCAGGTGTCTTGTAAGGTACATCCCAAATGGGGCATTGTATTCTATGATGGGTCTAATGAGTGATGAGTAGAGAGGCACAATAACCTCTTTTGTTCTAGATGTGAACCCTTTTGTGATTAGGTGGGCCACATAGAAGGATTTTCTAACCACCTTGGCAATATGATTATCAAAGGAGAGATTACTATCTAATTGGGTCCCCAGATCCCTTATTACATTTTCTGTATTTAGGGGACTATCACCTATGTGGTAGTTCGTGGGTAGTTTGTTTTTTCCAAAGGGGATGACTGTGCACTTTTTGGCATTTAGTTTGAGGCCATGATTTTGACACCAGGTATCTGTCTCAGTGAGACCCTTCTGCAGGGTGTCTGTATCAGCTGGGGAATCAATTATGGCCCCTAGTTTGCAGTCGTCTGTGAACTTGGTCAGCCATAATCCTCCTATGCTTGCCTGTACCTATGAGAAGTATATACCGAACAGGAGGTGTCTAGGACTGAGCCCTGGGGGACACCACTTGTAACCGGTTTAGAGTCGGACATAGAGCCTGCAACTCTCACCATGTGGGTTCTATCCATGAGCCAGTTGGCAACCCATCCCGTGACACAGGGGTTTATGTTCAAGCTGGTGAGCTTGTCTATAATACTAGAATGGGGAATGGTGTCAAAAGCCTTTGCAAGGTCTAGGTAGGCTGTGTGGACCTCCTTTCCCTTGTCTAATGCCTTGGTAACTGTCTCAAAGAAGTCTACCAGGTTTAGGAGGCATGATCTGCCCTTAACAAAGCCAAACTGGGTAGGGTCCAAGGTTTGGAGGTTCCCAATGTCTCTGTTAATGAGTTCCACGATGATGCGCTCCATAGCCTTGCAGACAGGCTAGTCAGGCTTATAGGGCGATAGTTCCCGGGGTCCGTTGTGGCTCCACCTTTGTGGAGCGGGATAACTATTGCTGTGTGCCATTTTGTGGGTACGTAGCCTGTAGAGAGGCTGAGTTTGAAGAGTGTGTTTAGGTGAGGGGTTGGTTCATTTTGGAGCTCTTGTAAAACACAGCCTAGGACACTGTCTGGTCCCATTGAAGCTGTGTTTTTGGCTTTGGATAGGGCTGTTTTAACCTGTGTGATTGACGGGGCCCTACACTTTCCTGGTATGGTTATCGGCCCTTTAGGGGGTGAGAAGGTGGTGAAGTTTGCACTAAACCTGTCTGCCAGACTGTTGGCAATATCAGTCAGTTCAGAGTATTTTGTGCCATTTTGCACTACCTCAGAGCAGATCTGAGAGTTTCTACTTAGGTTCTTGACATAGCTAAAGAATGCTTTGTGGTTATCTTTGGAGTCATTGGCAATTTTTCTTTCGAAACTAGCCTTGGATGATTTAATGAGGAATCGTAGTTTCTTGCTGATACTGATCAGGGATGTCTTTCCTTCTTGGGATTTTACTCTTTTCTGTACTAGTTTCCTCCTTCTGTTGTATAGCTTGTTTATAGCAGGGGTCCACCAGACTGGTTTCCTTTTCTTGGGGGAGTGATTCTTGGTTTTACTTGGGATAACACAATCCATGCATTTCTGCAGATGCTCCTAGAGTGCCTTTGTAAAGGTTTCAGCAGCTTGGATAGCATTGTCCTTTAGCATGGGGACTGTGAACTTTTCCACCTCGGTCTTAAGTAACGTGAAGTTTGCTTTTGAAAAGTTTTTCACAGTAATTTTCTTGATTGGGGGTGGGGGCAGAATGTGGATATCCAGAGTGATTAGTCTATGGTCTGTTCTAACCAGCGAGGGGTTGACCTCCGGTGTGGAACACCGGTCGCCCATGTTGGTGATGACAAGGTCCAATATGTTGTTCCTTCTGGTGGGGTGTTGACTAGTTGATCTAGGGCATTTGAGTTTATAAATTCTAGGAAGCGTTGGGCAAGGGAGTTAGTACTTGAGTAGTTCTCCCAGTTTATGTTTGGGTAATTGAAATCACCCAGTATTAGGGTGTTTGGTAGGACCTTCATATTTCCCAGTGTCTCCAGAAATGCAGAATGGGGGTCCTGAGTCATGGTGGGTGACTGTAGCAAGCTACAATTTGGATTGCAGTTTTGCCAGTAGTTAGTTGCACATGGATAATCTCTGATGCATTGTGCTGCACCACTAACCTGGAGGTGTGGGTGTCCTTGATGAATATGGATACACCCCCGCCTTTTGTGTTTCGGTCTTGGTTTTGTGGCCGAAAGGTATAGTATGAGTTATAGCCTAGTAGTGCTGGGGTGCTCTCAGGAGCCTTACTCCAGGTTTCTGTTACTGCACAGATGTCGATGTTCTCCATACTGAGGAGTGACTCAAGGGTGTGCATTTTGAGGTTTAGACTACTGGCGTTGAATAGCATTACCCTCAGTTTTTGGTTACTTGTGCTATTTATGGTGGTGGGTTTGTCTTTTGAGCCTTGCCTAAAAAAGGCACTATGGGGGCGGCAAGATCCTTGACCAGAATTCGAAAGCCTAAGGGTGACAGGTGCAAGCCATCTATTGTGAAGCAATGTGGCTTGTCGAGCATGTCATCCCAGGTGGACAGATATTGGATGTTTTCAAAATCATCTGTAATTGTATCAATAACTGAAATTCATTGTTGACTGAGGAATTACAGCTGAGTTTCACCTCCACAGCACTGCTTACATAAGCCATTCCTTCATATAAGCCTCAAAGTGTAAAGCAAATAAACAGAAAACAGCAATGGTCCCAATACGGCACTCTTTGGAACTCTGGAAACCAGACGAAAGGGAGGGGGTGTTAATTACAAACACAACTCTCTGGATTCACCTTGAAAAGTAGGAGACTTACCAGTCAAGGACATTTCCTGACATTCCACAGTATATCTTAATATGCCCCATTAACATGTCACTGAAAACTGAATTTATATACAGAGGGCAGATCAGAAAGGACCAATACAGAACATTCACTGTGATTCCACAGCAGCAAAAGATCATTTCCAACTTTGGAGACACTACATGACTCATGCATTCTTTCCAGTCCCACTAATTCAGAACATATTACTCTACAAAAAGGCCTGCAATCAAATATTTCCACTGTCTCTGTTTCAATCATACATTTCAACCTCTTAGCATAAGAAATATGGACAAAACCTGACATAATGGGGAGCCAAACTCCCAAAAACAGTGACATATTTTAAATATTGCTCTTATAAACTTAGAAAGTTGTAAGAATAACAGGAATTGTGCTAGCATGCATTTTTCTGAAGGATATGAAGTCTGAAACGTATGTCATTAATTAGATACTTCAATCCAGAGATTTGCCTGAAAAGCACAATTTTTATGAGGAACACACCAAAAATAGGAGGCAAAAATCTTGATATTTTATGAAGGTCTGGACATTTGAGAGCTGTGGTTTCAAGAGTTTCTGACTTTTCATTAAGTCAGGCTTTTTCATCCCAGTCTGAAGTCCCTCCTGTGAAAGATTAAAAATCTGTGACTAGTTTTTTATAGTAATTTACTTCCACTGAATGCAATGTCCACTTGAATGGAATATGAGAGACTTACTACAATGAGATCAAACAGAGAAAAATGGAAATTATTTTTGTGGCATCATATAGAAATTATGACTTTATCTTCTTGATCTGTCCCCTCAATGTTTTACAAGATTTAGCTAGACTCTTGGCCTCTAGACTTTATATTTCTTCATTAAAGCTAACTGATCTGATATTTCTGCTTGTTTATGCACTTAGCCATGTATATCTTCTTATATTACAGTTTACCAAGTTGTGAGGGTATGCTGCATCCAAGGCTCTTATAAAAATATTTTTACTGCACTAGATTTGAAAATTTTGATGAAGAAGATGATATTACACCTTCACTGACTCTCACTCTGCTATAGAGTTGGTTTCTTTCTTGGAAAATTATATTCCAGGTAGATGTTTACTTCAGCAGGAAGGATTTCTGAGATATGGAATTTGATGTGCAAGGGGCATTATTTAGAACAAATTTTTTTGGAGAGGTGATTTCTTGGATTTTTTTTCTATAAGCTAGTCAGCCTTGGTATTCTTTTCAAAATAAATAAAATAAAGGAGACAGGACATCAGACAGTTTGACTTTTTGTCTCATTTTTGAAAAGGAGATAATGATATGTCACAAAACAAGCTCTCTATAAATGGTTAGACAACAACACTCTTCTTTTGTTATGACAAATATAATAATATTTTAAATAGAAAGGATATGCCCAGTTTGCTATGACTGCCTTTTCCATTAGTACCTCTGAAAAGCTGCAAATTGTCTCCTGTACAGACATTAAAAATACATTATCACAATTTGCACTACCATTCCAGAAATGGGTGGGGTTTACCTCATCTACACTGCATGGGTTATTTCATTAGTGCCTGCCATCTTTAATTCAGGAAATATACAGTGTCAGGTATCCAGAATAAAGATGACAGTACAACTATTTGAGACACTCTCCACAGAATGGTAGATCCTTGACTCATATAGATGTCTGCCATAATAAACACCCATTCCACATACTTTATTATATACTGCCCTTTACTTGTGGATATTTCTACATATTTGTAGAATATTTTGCATAATATATAATGTTTCTTTTTTATCCATGCTTATTATTCAGAATGAATATATACATTGCTATTATATGCATTCTGCTTCTCAGTTTATCTGATCAGATTTTGATGTTAGGCACTTTTTCTACACATTTTACTCACTAAGTGTAGTTACATTTAGTTGAACTTACAGTTCTTTGTGGGTTTTGGTCGATACAAGAACAGATCCATAGCTAAATAATGGACCAGCAAATACTGTACTAGGCAATAGTGAAACTTCTAAGTCAGCAGTGCACAAATATCATCTGTAACATAAACATACAAAAACGGGGGGAGGGGGGCAATCATCCCTCATGCACTCCATCATCCCCATAACTCTGAATTTGTTCAACACTGGGGAAGGAGAAACGGGCTTTGTGAATGGAACATTTTATCCCAGAGGCTTCACTCCAATTGGCTCCTGTCATTGTCAGCTATTTATTCTAGGATACAGTGGTCAGTGTAATCATTTAGCATAGTGGTGCTGATCCTGTATTTACTCATAGGCAGTGCAAAGTCTTTGCCTAGTGACCAAGTACGGTTGTTGAAATTATCATCAAGGCACACTGGCAGTAGATTTGTGCTGAATAGGTCCTATGTTCTGATTAGGTGATGGATATTTTGCTACATATGTAATGGTATTTTTCTGTCCATATGTTTTGGTATTTCTAGCCAATTGGGTTTTTTACTGTCCATATGTAGTGGTATTTTTAGCCCATTGAGTATTTTTCTGTCTCAGCTATGGCAAACGCTTGTTTATGCGATGGGTTATTTGCAGTTCGATACCACATCAGCTGTTGTTCCTTGCATACTAAAACTATAATTCTTCATTGAGGGTTAGATGACTGAGTTCCTAGTGTCCACATTTAAAAAGTTTCCTCATGTTCAGTGCAAAGAATTAGAATAAGTAATATCATTGGTAATCAATATGAAATGATGTTATTTGACACTGAAGCATCATACTAGAAGCTGCTATAATTTATCTATTCTGCAATTTTCCTAGATCAAGTTTGAAGTGGTTATGGAATTACACAGTTGCCCATTTTTCTATGCGAAGATAGCTAATGTCACATTTAGTCATAAATGTAAAACTATTGCTTGGGTAACTGAATTACAGGACAGGGCAATTTAGCCTTTCTTCATAGACTTACTTATTATTTGTTTAAGTTTTACATGTCTCACACTTATCTACACTACATTTAAGATGGGTAGCAAAGTACAGTATTAGCAGATGTCTCACCCTGTGGTAGGCATGATACATTTTAATGCTATAATCTGCAATTTACTTGTGTTGGTCTTTTACTCCATGTTCAACTACTAACTGGCACAGCTTACTTTGCTATACACTAGTTAGCATGTTGTTTGCTGTACTAGGTTTCTTGTTGCAAGTTGGGCCAGTTGAAACTATTGGGCAGCTGTCAAGCTTGGCACCAAATCATCAATGTTTACTGTCAAAGAATTGTCTCCTCAGCTAATGCTCAAGAAGGCTGAGGGTATGCTTCATGACTTAGCTAGACTGGTGATCACAGGTGGAGGGTGGGCAGCTGTGCTAGACTGGTGATCTCAGGTGGAGGGTGGGCAGCTGTGATTCATGTTTTAGCTAGACTGGTGATCTCAGGTGGAGGGTGGGCAGCTGTGCTTCATGTCTTAGCTAGACTGGTGATCTCAGGTGGAGGGTGGGCAGGTGTGCTTCATGTCTTAGCTAGACTGGTGATCTCAGGTGGAGGGTGGGCAGCTGTGCTTCATGTCTTAGCTAGACTGGTGATCTCAGGTGGAGGGTGGGCAGCTGTGCTTCATGTCTTAGCTAGACTGGTGATCTCAGGTGGAGGACGGGCAGCTGTGCTTCATGCCTTAGCTAGACTGGTGATCTCAGGTGGAGGGCGGGCAGCTGTGCTTCATGTCTTAGCTAGACTGGTGATCAGATGGAGGGCGGGCAGCTGTGCTTCATGTCTTAGCTAGACTGGTGCTCTCAGGTGGAGGGTGGGCAGCTGTGTTTCATGTCTTAGCTAGACTGGTGATCTCAGGTGGAGGGTGGGCAGCTGTGCTTCATGTCTTAGCTAGACTGGTGATCTCAGGTGGAGGGTGGGCAGCTGTGCTTCATGTCTTAGCTAGACTGGTGATCTCAGGTGGAGGGCGGGCAGCTGTGCTTCATGTCTTAGCTATACTGGTGATCTCAGGTGGAGGGTGGGCAGCTGTGCTTCATGTCTTAGCTAGACTGGTGATCTCAGGTGGAGGGTGGGCAGCTGTGCTTCATGTCTTAGCTAGACTGGTGATCTCAGGTGGAGGGTGGACAGCTGTGCTTCATGTCTTAGCTAGACTGGTGATCTCAGGTGGAGGGTGGGCAGCTGTGCTTCAAGTCTTAGCTAGACAGGTGATCTCAGGTGGAGGGAGGGCAGCTATGCTTCATGTCTTAGCTAGACTGGTGATCTCAGGTGGAGGGTGGGCAGCTGTGCTTCATGTCTTAGCTAGTCAGGTGATCTCAGGTGGAGGGTGGGCAGCTGTGCTTCATGTCTTAGCTAGACTGGTGATCTCAGGTGGAGGGTGGGCAGCTTTGCTCCTACTCATTTTTTCTTTTACGTCAGACTTAGTACTGCTTCAATCCCAGACATTAGGAATGCAGGGGTTAAAAAAAGAAGACAGACAAACATGAACTTAAACAAGACTCGGGTAGTTTAAATAGTATTTGCAATGCAGCGTGGTGCAGCCTAACAAACAGGTTGACAGTATTAAAACAGTTAATTCAGGGTTCTATGAAGTACAGCTTGCTGCTCTAGTGGATAAGTTGGCTAGAAACACCCCTCCAAAGTTCCTCTATTATATGTTGCTACTGTTATCCACGACTGGGCCTCCAATTCACCTGTGAAGTCAGCCTATGTTTTCATTTTGCCCATGCAGACGGCTACATTTCTGTCCACAGAGAATATGATTTTCTTCAGACCTGAGCTGCTGTCATTTCTTCATAACTCATTTTTTCTCCCAGCTACCATGTCATCAGTCGAAGATATGAGAAGCAGATGGGATTTATTGGCAACAAAAGCCAGGGCAATCTTTGGTGAATGTCTATGAGAAGTCCCGGCCTGTTTCTGCTTCCATTTGAAATAAGGGAACAAGGTCCACAGTGAAGGCAAATGTGACTTGCAGTCTCTAATGAGACTGACCAAGAAGTCAAGGCATCAGGGTCATAAGGAAATGGCTGAGCTTTCTTTGGTGGATCCAATGGGGAGCAATTTGTGGACACTCTTTCAAGTCATGATCAGCTATTTGGGGATATTGGTATTGATATAGTGCAGAGGCAATCGGTGAATGGGGACAAGTTTCATACTGTTCCCTGGTAATGTGATGGTAGTGTGGGGCACTGGGGTTGGACTAGCCAGCTGAGGAGGGGGCAGTTGGCATGCCACTTGGCCATAGTGGTCTGCCAACTGGATATTCATGTTATTACATGTTTTATCTATGGTTTGCTACAAATTTACTGATGTACATCTAAACTCAATAACAGGTGACACTGACTCTTTCCACATGTTTCAATGGTTTGTGGGACTTGGGGATGAATGGGCTTTGTAAAGACAGCATGTTGCCCCTAAGGGTGTGACATTTGGGGGGAGGGGACTCCTGTCACTGTCAGCTATTTATTCTGGGATTCGGTGATCATCATCTTCATTTGGCATAGTGACACTGATCCCCATCCCACTCACCCTCAAAGTTTGCTTTGCGGCAGTTGTGTGGCATACTAGCCCCTTTGTATTTCACCCCTGCTTGCTTTGCTGGGTCACCAGACCAGTATCCCTGTTGGTGGGAATGAGCAGTTCCTTGCTTCTTCTTGGTAATATGATGATACTGAGAGGAACTGCTAGCCCAATTGTGTGTGGGGGCAGTTGGCATGCCATCTGGGCATAAGGGTCCACCACCTCAAAGTTTAAGTTACTGCAATTAGTTTGCCTCAAATTAACTGATGTGTGCTTTCTGGGTTTGCAGGACATGTGGGCAAATTTCCTTACCCTGCAGATTCTCATTTTTATTCTTGTATCTCCAGAAGCATAACCGGCTCAACCAGCATCCTGTGCCAGTCCCACAACTAGTGCACCACCCTTTAGTCCTTCAAGTGAAGAGCCAAAAAAAAAAAAAAAACATCTAAGGTGGCCAGATGCACAACATGCCCCTTCCTCCAGTGCCCTGCCCTGCCCCCAGCTCTCCATTTTCCACTGAAGTAAAAATAAATAAATCATTTCTTCTTTTAAACTGTAGCAAACAGTTTCTACATTTTATACCCTCACTGCACAGACAGCTATAGTGGTCATGTTTTAGTTAAAACAAACTAAAATGTTTTCATCTTTGAAATTGTAGCAATCTGCTTGCTACAAACAGCTGCTACAGTTTATCTTGCATGCAAAAACTGCTACGGCATTTAGGTTTTAGTTAAAAAACAAATAAAAAAAATGTTTTCTTCTTTTGAACTGTATAAAACACTTAATACTGTTTATACCCTGCCTGCATAGAGCTGTAATCAGCTTAGGTTTAGTTTATAAAAAGAACAATCTTTTTTCTTTTTAACTGTAGAAAACTGCTTGCAACACTTGGCCACGTGGCTACCATGGTGAACTTTGCCCTTTCTTCAGTGTAGTAAGATCTCGGAGTTGGTATATTTAAGAAGGGGGATGAAGGCCCCCCCAATTTGGTAGGTTTAGTTTTGGTCCAGTTACATTTTTTCTGTGATTCCTTTCACAGGGAAAGGATTTCAGCAGTCAGTGCTTTTGGTTTGATGACATTATGGAGAAGTGGAGATGGGTAAGTGCAATTGGAAGAAATGTAATTTTGATGGTTCAAAGTAGATCCAGTGAAATGCAGGAAACTGGTGGTTTGATTCAGATAATTGATAAAGTCTTCTAATTTAGCACTGTCTCCTTTCCGCACAATAAAAATATCATCAATAAAGCACATATACACCATGATGTGTTGCATATATCCTCTGTTATTATAAAAATAATCCTCCTTCCACTTGCCTAGGGCTATGTTGGCTATGCTAGGAGCCCTAGTTGCTCCCATAGCTATACCAGTCTTTTGTTTATAGTACCTTCCATTAAAAGTAAAGCAATTGCACCTAAGCACCATATCTAAAAGTTTACCTGTTCTTTCATGTTGTACTGGTGTGCCATTGTATTTCCTGTAATAATCAATCACTGTTTCAATACAATAATTATGTGGAAGTAAAGTATATAATGATTCAACATTTATTGTTAATAAAATACTGTCAACATCAACTGTAACATTTTTTATTTTCCTTAAAAAAAGTCTTTTATGTGTGAGATGTTCTTCTGAGCCAGAGGTTGTAACAAAAAATCTGGGTCACCCCCCGCTTGCAGTAACTGCTCCAAATGAAGTACTTGTGTATAATAATTAGGTAGTTCAGCCAAATTAGCATTGCTACCTCACTTTCAGCAAGCCATCACCACTGGTAATCTGATATTCCCATGGTGTTGGGGTTGGAGGTACTCTCTGACCATCTTAATGGATTGGATTACAGAGTTTAAAACATAGAAACCATCAAATTCAAGATGCATGTCAACATTCGCTTTAGCTGCACATAGCGACCTGCTTAGTTCACAAAAGGTATTGCTCATCATTATACAAGGATTTTTTTTTTGGATCATGAACATGCTTACCAGGAATTCCTGAGAGTAAATAGTTTGTGCTGTCATAACCTGCTTATGCTCATCAACTGCAATCTTTGGCTCAGGGTCCATCATCTTGTCTTATACCTAGCCACAGGTACTATTTGTGACCAGGTGAAAACATTTATGACTGACAATAACTAATTTACTCATGTTGGTTCTTTATTTAAAGTGTTCTTAACATCTCCGCTGCAACTTCTCTAGTTTCTATTTGCACAAAAGTCTTGTCTACGTTTTTGACTCTTGTGTGGACAGTCTTCTTAAGTGATGCTGTGTGCTTACAGTATCTCTTTGTCTACATGCCTTCTTTATTCGCATCTATCTCCTACTTAAACTCCTGGCTCCTTTATATATGTTATGGTCTAAAGACTCCACTCACATGATGGATCTTTTAGAAATTAAATGTATAAGTTGTAAGTAACTTGTGTTCTGGTCAAGTGGACAACACACACCGCACTCAAGCATTGTATTGAAAGCCTTAGCCAGGTCCAAGTAGGCAGTATTCACCATTTTACCCTCATCCACTGCCTTGGTGACCTTCTGAAAGCAGTCAACAAAGTATCCTAAATGAAATCTTCCCTTGACAAAGCCAAATTGGACTGGTCCAGTGTATGAAGGTTCCTTACATTATAATAATATTCAGAGCCCATGGTTTAACACTGTGTTCCAAGCACTAAGCTGAACATTTTCATAAAATGTATAATACATATTTTTCTAGAGAAAGATAAGAACATTAAACAGCATACTTACTATAAGAAAATAAAGCTCAGATGTTGGCAGTGACACCAGGACTTTGTTGAAAATTCATGCTTTACTTATTTTAATTTGTTTACCAGGTAAGGGAACTGGTCTGCAGACCCTTTTCAGCTAAGACCTGGGCCAAATATATTAATACAGCAAATTCAATAAAAATAGAGTAAATATATTACTTGAAATGCAAACAATATCCAGTATCAATATAAAGTACAGGATTGAGACAATAAAAAAGATCAGTACGCAAATAAAATTTTGATAACAGCAAAAAAATACATCATGGTTTAAGGATTTTATGGCTTATTTTAGGCTATTCTAAGCTCTAATGTTTTCATATTGTGATGCAAAATGAAGTTTTCAAATTAAATCACCCTTTAAATCAGATGTGAAAATAAATTAATAGAAATATAAAAGTATGGCGCATTCCTGTGAAATCTGCTTTTCTTATCTGCATGCTTTTTCTCTCAAGACTGTTGCTGGTGCATTAAAATGTGTTTTTCACAAGAGGGCACTCTAACTACAGCATTACAGTCTAGTCAGAGAGAAAAAAAGTGTCATATAAATCCTTTTGGAAAAAGTGAAGACAAGACAAGTAAATACACTAAGGTGGCAAATCTAAAAGAAAAGACTGCGCGCATTTGATCTATGCATTCAGCTTGGGGATGTTAAGATAAATGATAACCCCTGGCCTTCTGTGAATCTAAGTCAATAATTCTGGACTGGGTAAGAATGATGGAGAAGCTTCTGAGTATCTCATTTCTTTCCTGGTCCTGCTTCCACAAATATTCCAATACTAGCACAAAGTCAAATGTCAGCTGAAGAAAATAGAATTATACCAGTATTACTGAAATGGCCCCTAGTTTAAATTCTAACCTTCATTCTGGACTCAGCTTCATATAACTCTCAGTCAAAACATTTCTTTATTTGTCAAGTTACCTTACAATTATATATACTATAACTGAAAAACATTAAAAGAAAGAAGGATGCCAAAACTGATTCTGTTTTTGGTTTCTGACTAGAAATAGTTATCAGAAATAAGTTCATCACAGATTTATCTACCTATAGAGCTATCTGCATATTCTATAGGGTCTACTACAAGTGCTCCTGGAATAAGTTCATCATAAATGTATCTGTCTATGTAGCTCTATATAGCTATCTGCATATTCTGTAGGGACTACTACAGCTGCTCATATTCTAGTAACTCAAGACACACTTATCTTCCACTTGCATGAAAAAGCAAGTGCACAAACTCTCACTAGCCTGATCTCCCATTTTTATACATCCCTACCAACACCTGACCCTGCAAAACTGTATAGCCCTATAAGGACCTAAACCACTAAAACTCCAACCCAGTTCCCACCCCTTGCCCTTGATCCATTAGACCAAAACTCCACTTCCTCCCATAACCCTAAAGTCCATGATCATTCTCTAACCCTAAAACTCCAACCTCCACCTCTGTAAACCTAAATTCTCTGACTGCTCCCTAACCATAAAACTCCCCTTCTGGTCCATAACCTAAAAACCCCTTCCTGCTCCCTAATCCTAAAATCCTCCTACTCATTAACCATAATATTCCCATACCACTACCTTCTCTTGGCTCCTTGCTCAAACTCATCTTCAAGTTTGAGTAGGAACAACAGCCTACACAAGCTACCAAAGACTTGAGCCCCCTGACCTTATAGCAGTGTTTTTTTGAGTGCTTAGGACTCAAAGAGCCTATAATAGAACCATCTGTCTATCTATCTACCTATCTATCTACCCGTCTTTCCGTCTACCTACCTATCTATCTGTTTATCTACCTATCTTATGTAATGCTTTATTTATTCCTACAGTAACAAGATATCAAGTATGTATGTTTGCATTTATTTTTTTATTCATTTGATAACCTGGTAAAGATTGAAACACAAACATTTTTATCATCAACCAAGATTTAATACAGAACAAAAAAAGATAATATAAAAAATAGACGATGAGGTTAATATAATAACTTTTACGCATACATTGTACTTACAAATTATAACCTTGAAAGAGGAGGTCACAAGGCCATAATCATTCCTAAACACATCAAGAAAACGGCCTATTGGAATTTTGAGAGCTTAAAACTCTAAAAAGGTAAGGGTGAGACTCAGAGTGATGTCAAAAACTCACTGTTGACACTAAAATCATTTTTTGTGGGAGGACAAGTCCACCTGCACCCCTGTTGGAGGGATGCACCACTGATATCCCCACTACTTGTATATTCGAACTTCGAGAATGCTATTCCTTAGTGAAGAGGGGATACTCCAAGGTATAACAAGGTCAGAATTAGTAGATATTTCTCTGAAATCAAACATACAGTGCACTCCCCATAAAGATGTACAATTCCCTGGTAAAATATTCCATGGAAGTGTAGCTGGGGTGCAATGAGTTAAGGGTTGCAATCAGCAGTAGTGACTTTAGGACTGAAGCACTTACTTCAGAGCTTCATGTGTTGTGTAATATATTACTGAAAATGTAGCAAGCAGTTTAAAATTAGAAAATATATTTTTATTTTCTTGTTTCTCAACCCTGCAGACCTGGCTTCCTGAGGAGCACTAGTGAGGAACAGAATCAGAGTAATGAATTTTTTTTTTTTTTTTAGCTTTTCAAAGTGTTTTTTTTTTTTTTTTCTCTCTGTTTCTTTCTCAGTTGAGGCTTCTCTGAGAGAATGAGAGATGTGATTGGTTATTGTTATGCTGCCAGGCTTGACCAAGCTTTTTTGGTAGTTGTTTTGTTGAATTGGGTTCATTTATTTATAGTGAAGTAGTATTTTTTTTTCACTTTTATTTATTTATTTTTGTTTAATTTGTTTCTACATGTGTGTATATGTCTGTGTGTGTGTGTGTGTGTGTGTGTGTGTGTGTGTGTGTGTGTGTGTGTGTGTGTGTGTGTGTGTGTGTGTGTGTGTGTGAACATGCAGGTTACCTTCTGGCACTTGATCACAACGTACACCGAGTTTCATATGTTGTTATGCTGCTTTGGCTGTTTTGTTTTTACCATTAAACCAGCATAAAGAGTTTTGTGATGTAGGCAAACTAGCATAATGTAAATAATTATGATCAGATCTCTGACCATAGCTGATATGTAGTACATGAAGGACCACACTCATGCTCTAAATCTGGGGAAAAGACAACTAAGTTAAGCACCTTTCTGACATAAGAAAGGTGCTTAACATAAAAGGTTATGATCATTATTACACATTCAAGACACAAATGCTAAGAAATTCACCTCAAGATCTGTATTATCTTCCTGTGGCAATTAGCTGTGCTAAGTACAAGGACTTTCTGACTACTGTCATTAGGTTCATAGGTAGGTACTAGGCTATCTGCGCAAAGGCATTTATAAGCCTAGAAGGAATGTGTTGGCTTTCGCTGCCCCCCTTAGATTACTTCCCTGTGCCTCTGTCCAGCAGAGCCATTGAAGTAATCCCTGGGGTAAACTTTCTGTTTCCCATCCACTCATCAAGGTTTCTTTTGAAGAGGGTTAGCGAGGAGCTCTGCCTAATGTAGATTGGAATCTTGTTTCAGAGCATGGGAAGTATCTGGGACAGGAATCTATCCCTCCACCACGTCCTGTTTATTGTTGTGGTGAGGTTTAGATCCCTGGAGCATATGGCCTGGGGGATATGGTTTTCTTTAGGTGGAGCATGTCCATCAATTCTGGGTTGGACATGGCTTTGTATGTCAGGCAGAGATCACCTCTGAGTAGGCGGTATGCAACCGAGTACAGCTGGAGTTTCTTCAGTCGAGCTGCATAGGGCATCTGCTTGAGGCCAGTAATCCTCTTGGTGAGGAACTTCTGTGGCCTTTCCAGTTGTTGCAGGTGTCTTGTAAGGTACATCTCAAATGGAGCATTGTACTCTATGATGGGTCTGATGAGTGATGGGTAGAGGGGCCTAATGACCTCTTTCGATCTGGATGCAAACCCTTTTGTGATTAGGTGGGCCACATAGAAGGATTTTCTAACCACTTTGGCAATGTGATTATCAAAGAAGAGGCTACTATCTACTTGGGTCCCCAGATCCATTATTACATCTTCCATATTTAGGGGGCTACCACCTATGTGGTAGTTTGTGGGTGCTTTGTTTTTTCCAAAGGGGATGACTATGCACGTTTTGGCATTTAGCTTGAGGCCATGGTTTTGACACCAGGCATCTGCCTCAGTGAGACCCTTTTGGAGGATGTCTGTGTCAGTCAGATAGTCAGTTATAGCCCCTAGTTTGCAGTCGTCTGCGAACTTGGTCAGCCATAGTCCTCCTGTGCTTGCCTGTACCTCTGAGAAGTATATGCTGAACAGGAGGGGTCCTAGGACAGAGCCTTGGGGACTGCCACTTGTAACCAGTTTAGAGTCAGAACTAACTCCTGCAACTATTACCATGTGGGTTCTGTCTGTGAGCCATTTGGCAACCCATCTCGTGATGTAGGGGTTTATGTTCAGGCTGGTGAGCTTGTCTATAATACCTGAGTGGGGAATGGTGTTGAAGGCCTTTGCGAGGTTCGTAACTGTCTCAAAGAAGTCCACCAGGTTTAGAAGGCATGATCTCCCCTTAACAAAGCTGAACTGGGTAGGGTCCAGTGTTTGGAGGTTTCCAATGTCTCTTTTTATGAGATCCATGATGATGTGCTCCACAGCTTTGCAGACCAAGCTAGTCAGGCTTATAGGGCGATAGTTCCCGGGGTCCGTTGTGGCTCCACCTTTGTGGACCAGAATAACCACTGCTGTGTGCCACTCTGTGGGCACGTAGCCTGTGGAGAGGCTGAGTTTAAACAGTGTGTTTGGGTGAGGGGTTAGTTCATCTTTGAGCTCATGTAGGACGCAGCCTGGGACACCATCCAGTCCCATTGATGCTGTGTTTTTGGCTTTGGACAGGCCTGTTTTAACCTGAGTGTCTGTGATTTCAGGGGCACTACATTCTTCTGGTATAGTCATGGGCCCTTTTGGGGGTGAGAGGGGTGTGAAGTTTGCACTGAACCTGTCTGCCAGGATGTTGGCTATATCAGTCGGTTCAGTGTATTTTGTGCCATTCTGCACTAACTCCGAGCAGATCTGAGAATTGCCACTTAGATTCATGACATAGCTAAAGAATGCCTTGTGGTTATCTTTGGAGTCCATGGCAATTTTTCTTTCGAAGCTAGCCTAGGATGATTTTATGAGGGAGTGTAGCTTCTCACTGATACTGATCAGGGATGTCTTTCCTTCTTGGGATTTTACTCTTCTGTACTAGTTTCCTCCTTCTATTGTAGAGCTTGTTTATGGCAGGGGTCCACCAAACTGGTTTCCTTTTCTTGGAGGAGTAAGTCTTGGTTTTGTTTGGGATAGCATGATCCATACATTCTTGTAGGTGCCCGTAGAGTGCATTAGTAAAGGATTTTGCAGCTTGGACAGCATTATCCTTTAGCATGGGGGCTTTGAAACTTCCCACCTCTGTTTTCAGTAATGTAAAGTTTGCTTTTGAAAAGTTTTTCATGGTGGTTTCTTTGACTGGGGGTGGTGGCGGAATGTGAATATCCAGAGTGATTAATTTATGGTCAGATCTAACCAGCGAGGGGTTGACCACTGGTGTGTAACACCAGTCGCCCATGTTGGTGATGACCAGGTCCAATATGCTGTCACCTCTGGTGGGGGTGTTGACCAGTTGATCCAGGGCATGTGAGTTTATATAAATTCTAGGAAATGTTGGGCAAGGGAGTTCGTACTTGAGTAGTTCTCCCAGTTAATGTTTGGGTAATTGAAATCACCCAATATCAGGGTGCTTGGTAGGACCTTTATGTTTCCAGGAATGTGGAATGTGGGTCCTGGGACATGGTGGGTGATCTGTGGCAAGCTATAATTTGAATAGAAGTTTTGCCCATTGTTAGTTGCACGTGCATGATCTCTGAAGCATCGTGCTGTGCCTCTAACCTGGAGGTGTGGGTATCCTTGATGAATATGGATACTCCCCCGCCTTTTGTATTTCTGTCCAGGTTTTGTGGCCAAAATGTATGGTATGAGTTGTAGCCTGGTAGTGCTGGGGTGCTCTCTGGAGCCTTAAACCAGGTTTCTGTTACTGCACATATATCGATTTTCTCCATACTGAGGAGTGCCTCGAGTGTGTGCATTTTGAGGTTTAGACTTCTGGCACTGAGCAGCATTACCCTCAGTTTTTTGTTACTTGTGCTATTTACGGTGGTGGGTTTGCCTATTGAGCCTTGCCTAAAAAAGGCACTATGTGGGTAGCAAGAGCCTTGGCAAGTATTTGAAAGCCTAAGGGTGACAGGTGCAAGCCATCTCTAGCGAAGCAGCGTGGCTTGTCGAGCATGTCATCCCAGGCTGACAGATACTGGATCCCCTTTGAATGACACCAGAAGCTTAGCCAATTGTTGAAATTGATAATTTTTTCTCTATACAATGGTATCATTCTTGGCGAGGGCAGAATGCTACTAAGGGGCAGGGTCATACTGGCCTGGGCTACATGATCAGAGAGCTCCTCCATGTCTCTATTCATGTAGTCCAGGGAGGTATGGCTCAGGTCATTCACACCAACATGGACAATGACAGAGTCATATTTGTATTTGTTCTGGAGTGACCTGAGTGTTTGTGTTATGTGTCGGATCCTGGCACCCAACAGGCAGCTAACAGTAACTTTCTCCTTGTTCAGCCTAGTGAATGGGATGTCAGTGTGCCTGACTATAGAGTCACCTATTACTAGTGTGTTGGGTATGTTATTTTGCCTTAAGGGCTGTGATTGTGTGGCACACTGGTTTTGTGAAGTATGTGTTTCATGGTTTGTGTTGGGGGGGGTGGAGATTGCTTGGATGTCTGCTTTGGAGGTCTCTGTTGCTTTTTCAGATTTTTATTTAGAGCCTCCCGAGTATGTTTTTGTGTATTTATTTGTGTTTTTTCCCGATGCTGGTTTCATAGGTCTACGTGAGACTGGAGGTGGGATGCAAGTAATTCCCTTCTCCTCTTGACTGCCTGGTCTGGTCTTGGGTTGAGAGAGCTTAGCCTCTAGTTTGGCTGTATAACTGCATCTCTCGCATGTATTAGTGTTTGGTGGAAGGAGGAGAGGGTTGTCTGTGTACAAGAGACAATTGTAACATTGCCTCAAAATGCCCAGATTCACCAGTTGGACTGGAGAGCACACCTGAAACAGCCCTTTGGACATGCCTGGATAGGTACAGTGAACTGTTTTACTGATTGGCTGGTAAGGTCGAATAGAGAGCCTTGTCCTTCTCTACAGTATAGGGGGGTCTAGTGCTAAGGTTTATTAGTGCTTGCTATGAGTTTTGGGCAAGTGCCGGGATGAGAAGTGAATGATTTGAGTGCTTAAGTTGAAAGTTTGTCTAGTTCCAAGAGAAAAAATTGAAGAGTAGACTTTGTGGAGCTGGGAATAGTTATACCCTAGCTAACCAGCGCTGCCTGGTGCACAAAACCGTGCAAATGCGGGTTTTATAACAGGGAAATGAAAGAGACAGAAATTATCCCAAAATGGCCAATAAATTATTAATTTCTGGGCTGAAACCACTCCTCCAGGGACAGATAGGCTGCTGAAAGCTCCCTCTCTCACAGTGAACAGAGAAACTCCCTTCTATCCATGTAAGGTATGGGCAAACACAGAAACTTGTAACACAGCCCTGAATTCAGCACTAACCTGAAAACTGGACTAAACTAGCTTAGAAAGGTGGGAAAACAAGTCTTTTTTTTTTGTTTTTTTCAGAAAATAAAGCAGATACAATAAAAAAACACATTAAATGCACAGAAATGGCTATCACACTTGAGTGTGTAGTCTACAACAGTTAAACAGGTAATTTAAACAGAAAAATGACTTTGTTAAAGTGCAGGCAGTAAAATAAGTACAATATGTAGCTGAAACAAGCTTTTTAAATAACAGAAACTCTGGAAAATCGGCATTTTAGGTGGAATTAGTTAAAGGCAGCAAGAAAATGCAGAAAAATGATACTTAATCACTCCAAAGTCTCTCTTTTGTCTCTCTGCTGTGCTATAGAACTCTGCAGGGCACCAGGCAGGAGCTTGCTGAGTTGTATACTAGCACAAAAACCTTGCAAATGCGGGTTTTATAGCAGGGAAATGAAAGAGGTAGAAATCAGCCCAAAATGGCCAATAAACTACTACTTTCTGGGCTGAAACCACTCCTCCAGGGACAGATTGGCTACTCAAAGCTCCCTCTCTCACAGTGAACAGAGAAACTTCCTTCTATCCAAGTAAGGTATGGGCAAACACAGAAACTTGTAACACAGCCCTGGATTCAGTACTAACCTGAAAACTATACTAAACTAGCTTAGAAAGGCAGGAAAACAAATATATTTTTTGTTTTTTTCAGAAAATAAAGCAGATACAATCAAAAAACATTTTACATGCACAGAAATGGCTATCACACGAGTGTGTAGCCTACAACAGTTAAACAGGTAATTTAAACACAAAAACAACTTTGTTACAGTGCAGGCAGTAAAATAGGTACAATATGTAGCTGAAACAAGCTTTTTAAATCACAGAAACTCTAGAAAATCAGAGTTTTAGGCGGAATTAGCTAAAGGCAGCAAGAAAATGCAGAAAAATGATAATCACTCCAAAGTCTCTCATTTGTCTCTCTGCTGCTGTAGAACTCTGCAGGGCACCAGGAAGGAGCTTGCTGTGCTGTATACTATGATGATTAAAGGAGAGAGTCTTCACTCCAAGCTTAATGATCTAACAGTTTCATTTTGGAGGAGGATGTTATCCATGTTGTATTCTAAGGAGGGAGTTGCTTACCAAATGTGACAATTATGCATTTTTTCACATTTAACTCAGGCCATTTTTTGCACTCCAAGTATTACAAGTGTACATTCTTGCTGAAAGGTTTTGATATCTGAGAGAGTTAGACAAGGATTCAGTCATATTCAGACTTGGTTAGCCAGATGTCTTGGTTCACTCTCTGGAGACTGGAAAAGCAAATATTGGAGAAGTCCCACCAATGAGCCCTGTAGAACACCACTAGCCAACTTTATACTCTTTGATAAGGCACCTGGTAGCAGCATTGTATGTCCTTTATAGATCTTTTATGCTGTCTTTCAACCAGTTTGCTATCCATCTTACTACAAAGGGATCAATTTGTGAGGCATTAAGCTTGCTATCTATGCTAGCATGGGTGATGGTGCCAAATGCCTTGGCCAGGTCAATGTACCCTGTGTAGATAGCATGACTGTTGTCAACATCCTGTGTTACCCTCACAAAAAAGTTAACAGATGCATTAGACAGGCTCTACCCTTGACAAAGAGAAATATAGTGGATTTTGTCTGATGAGATTATTAATATCATAGCCCATCAGTCAGTTATAATATCTTCTGTGTTTTAATATCATAGTTTGTCAGGTTAGATTTACTATGTTCCATATTTTATAACTTTACTGCCACCATCCATCGCTGCATAAATGTAATATAGCTACATGAAGTTGTGTCATAGACTTCTGCTGCACAAAACTTAATGTACTATTATTGCAGATATAAACTCTTCTATCATCTCATTCCCTTTTTCTTCCTGTGCATCCTCCTCTATTTCCCTTCTTTCAGCTGCCCTAACTCTTTTTCTTATCTTCTTATGTCCAAGATTTTAAACAAGTATTTAAAGTATCAAAAATTCTTAAATAAAATCTGACAATCTGTGCACACTGATGATAGTACACTGCATATACCTCCCTGTATTTAAAAAACAAACAAAACTGTTAATGTTTAAATTAAAGTGTAATAACATAACTGATGCTAAGACTATCTGAATAATGGAACTGCTGCTCTTGAATGAAACTGACTGTAAATGACAAAACAAAGGAAATGATGTCAATGAAGTCGGTATAATAGGCCCCCCCTGTTGAAAACAGGCACTGCTCAGTCAGACTTCCCCAGTAAACAAAGTCCAATAAAGCAATAAGTACTAAATAAATAAAAAAAACAAAAAAAGAAAAAAATATATATGTCAGAGTGAAGCCTTTAATAGCTTTTAAAGCCATGTATTCATCAGAGGAACACTTTACTGCACACACTGGCTGTAAGTTAAGTGCTTTACTGCTTTGAAAGCTGTAAAACAATTCATGCTCCTATCATTTTTTTTTTTATAACTAGTTTTGCTATGCATCAGGGAAGTTAGAGTTTCATGCACTACAAAGAATTATGATTGGATATCTGTGCTCATAACCAAGTACTTTTGTGTTCTTGATATGGATGCCAAAACTCACCTCTTGTGCTTTGTTTCGCTCCACTCCTGAGGTAAATTTCTTAACATCCATGTCTCAAACCCAAAACAAGTCGGTCATTATCAGTGACACAGTCATAACTTACTTTATTAATGGGTTTGGGAAATGTATGTCAAATTCAACTAGAGAGTGAAGCCCATGAGATGACTTTTCATATCCATTTTGAGAACACATAACTAGGGTATCATAATCACAAAAAATATCTTAATTCTTTGTAATATGTAAAGGTTTAGCTGCTCTGATGCAGTATGAGATGCAGAGAAAACAAACAAAAATGTATGGTAGCACAAATTTTTTACAGTGTTTAAGATTAAAATAAGGCTTTCTATTCTTATTACACAATAACAATCTTATTTCATTTTCACAAACATTTTTAAAGGTTTGTAGAGAATGCATCAACACAGGATTGTATATAGAAGGTTTAACAAACATAGAATTTCTCATATTAACATCCTTTAAAGCATATTTCAAATTCAATTTCCACGTAAACTGTTTTAAATCTAACAGAGTTCCAGGGCTTAATGATATGATAAAAATATCAAGTGTTTTTTGAAAGAGAGGAGATTATTTATAACTAAATAAATATATATTTTAATATATTATAGTAATAGTTTCACATTTAAATATTTAATTGTTTAATGTGAATGTTTTATTGGTGTTAATTAATTGATTGATTGGATATCTGCTGTGTTTAATGGTCAGGGTTTTGAGTATGTTATTCTAATGAAGTCTGAAAAGACAAAAGTGGAGATTAAAGTATTTTGTATGCTAATTCCTGTACTCTTCCATGCTGGTTGATGAACGACTGGTCTCTCTATTGCCTAATTACTCACTCCTCTCAACTGTCCAGATTTTCACATAATGCCCATAATTTTGTTTCACATTTTTGTCTGTTCATCATAAAATGTTTGGTTTTCTGGCAAATCACTTAAATCTTTGTCCCCAGATTATTTTTTGGCTTTGTCCAGATTTGTTACGATAAGAAAATGCAATTACTACATTAAAAGCCTTGTATTGTACCTTTTCCATCCTTACAATTGTTTTTGCTGACATCTCGCATTTCTGTTTGCTGCAAGTCTTATATTTGGTAGTTCAGGAAACAGACTTGCACCACAGAGAAAACCAATAAAACAGAAATCATTCTACTAGAGCAATACCTGGTTATAGTAGATACACATACACACACACACACACACACACACACACACACACACACACACACACACACACACACACACACACACACACATACGCATGCATGAGTGCACCCACACACACAGGCACACAAGCGCACTCACGCATACACACACGCATGCGAGCGCGCACACACCAAACTAAGAAGTCCATTGTAATAAATCTTTGAATACTTTGCAAGCTTCTCTTTCCCTTATAAACACACCTTATCTCACCCATATTTTCAGATGCAATCCCCACATGTATAGGAAGAGATGTTCCTGGTTAAAATGAATGTTATGCTTATTTTACAGTAGAACAAGGGTATGGGGTAATAAGGAGAAAAGAAAGGAGAGAGATGTTATTAATGACAGAGTGGATGAGGAGAAAAGTTGCAAAAGGATGGAAAGTGGAGGATGTCCATAGTGTTAGGACACAACGGATTTTTCATGTGCCCAACCCCCTACTGTTACTCCTTGGATGCCCCAGAATGAAATTTCTCACACCAATACCTTAAAATTTACCCTTTTTTAATGTCAATTCTTTGCAGTTCCCTTTTTCATATCTGTATACTCATTACTATGAACCTCCACTAAAATAATTTATATCGATGGAATGCAACAAAACTAAGCATTAACGACTGTCACATATGTGAAAATTTTCATACTGTCAATACATAATTATCCCAATAGTCCTGGGAGAAACGTAGTTCACGTTGGGCCCAGTTTCATTCTAGAATAAGTAGTATCACTTTAACATCATCCACATATTTCATAAGTTGAGGTACTTATGGTCACTGAGATAAAATACCATCCCTGAAATTTTATTAGTAAATCATAGGTTATGTTTAAAAAGTGAGGAAATACTTCCACCTGAATACAACATCCTTCGCATAGACAGATTGTCCAAAAAAGGAAGTGGTGTAGCATTGATAATTAAACACCACCTCAATATTCAACACCTGAACTCATCTGCCCCTCACCACAACAATGAAGAAATCCTTTCTGCCAATCTCAAACTAAACTCAGACAAAACAATTAAAATCATAGGATGCTATTTCCCACCAGGGCAAAATATTACACCCCAAGAAAATCTCCTGAGCTGGGCTACTCTATCTCTACCCCAGGAAACCATCATTCTTGGTGACTTTAACATCAACTGGCTATCCTTTAATAACAATCTCCCAACCATTCACCTTAATCTCCATGGGTTCACTCAACTCATCCAATCCTCTAGCCGAACCAACAAAAACCCTAACAATCATACCTTACTTGACTGGATTCTGGTCAACAAAGCCCCTCACTCTTACCTAGCAGGCTGCTTACCTGACAGTCTTAGTGACCACTCCCCCACTGTCCTAATTCAGCACCACACAAACAGTCTCAAGCCCATTATACACAAGCAAATATGGAACAAGTCCAACTTCAACCCCAACTCCTTCATCTCCTCCCTGCTAAAAGTTAACTGGTCACCACTAAAAAACCTCACCCAAGATGAGGCTGTCCACTTCTTCAACAGTACCTTCCTCTCCATCCTAAACACCCATGCTCCTGTAACAAATGCAAAGTCAGATCCAGGTGTGCTCCATGGTTACAAAAGACCACCAGAATCCTAACGAAATCCAGAGATAAGGCCTGGAAGCACTGGCGACTAACAAAAAATAACTCAGATAGGCAATCATTCTTTGAACTGCACAATAAAGCCAAAAAGCATATAAAATTAGACAAATCCCTCTAGTATAAATCCACCCTAAACTCTATCAAGCACAACCCTAAGCAATTCTGGTCCACTAGTAACACTATCCTCCACCCAGGGAAGGTTGATACCCCCCAGCCGTCCATTCTCCCCCTCCTCCAGCAGTATTGCTGAATCCTTCAACAAACACTTCACTGAAACTATAACACCTCTAAACAAGCAGCCTCCCCAACTCTTAACCCTAACGCCCCACTCCTCTTTTCTTCTTCACTTCAGTACCTACCTCCAACATAAAAAGACTATTGTCAAAACTTAAACCCACCAAACTTGCAGCTGACAACCTCCCCTCTGAATACTTGAAAACTGCAGATGATACACTAGTCTACCCAATTTCAATTCTAATCAACCATTCCATAACAGAAGGCTATGTTCCCTCAATATGGAAAATATCTCATATCATTCCCCCCCGCAAAGGCACCCCCTCCACCGACCTCTCCAATTACTACCCCATTGCTATCCTCTCCCCTTTCTCCAAGATACTTGAAAAATGTATCAACACCTAGGTCTCCAACTGCCTCCTAGCTAATAATCTCCTCTCCAAAACCCAACATGGTTTCAGGCCATATCACAGCATTACCTCAGCTCTGCTCTTCTTCACCAACACTATACTTCATCACAAAAACAATGGCCTCTTCTCTACTGCCATATTTCTAGATCTCTCAAAGTCCTTTGACATGGTATATCATGAGCTACTACTCTCTACTCTCCCCAACCTCTCCTTCTCACAATCAGTCTGCAATTGGTTCCAGAGCTATCTACACAGATGCCAACAATCAGTAATCTGAGATGATAACCTATCACCTCACCTCCCAGTTACTCTCGGAGTTCCCCAAAGGTCTATCCTTGGCCCTCTGCTATTCTCACTTTTCACTAACAACCTACATACTGCTACCACACAAGCATCTCTTATACAGTACACAGATGACTCTACTCTCATCTGCTCTGCCCCCACTGTACCAGAACTACAACAAATCACACAGGAATCATTCTTTTCTGTAGAAAGCTGGCTATCCAATGTTCAGCTCCTACTCAGCCCAAGTAAGACAAAACTTCTCCTGTTCCAACCTTCCAAAGCCACCCAAAACACTCCCCACTTCAACATTCTCACCAAAGAAAATACCATCATCTCTCCATCAGAACACCAAAATTACTCAGTGTGGAAATAGACAACAAATGTAGATTTGACAGCCACATATCTCTCACAATAAAAAAAGTTCACAAGAAACTTGATGCATTATATCGAAGCTGCCAATTCCTAACCAAAATGGCTAGAATCTCCATAGCTAATTCCCAGCTAATATCCACCCTACTCTATGCAAACCCCATATTTACCAACCTTAGACAGACAGACCTACACAAGCTGAATGCTTGTTACAACAAAACTGCTTAATTTGCCACTGGAGCCTCCTACAGCAGCCATCATTGTATCTCTCTTAAAGAACTAAACTGGCTAAAACTTCCATAACTCCTTTAATCAACTCACCCTCGCTCATAAACTTATTAACCACCCCCTTAACATCCCTTCCCTTGAAACCCTTCTCCAACCCTATCACTCCACTAGGCCCCTAAGATCAAGCAACAAAAATTAACTCACTGTTATCAAAGCCAAAAACTCAGCAGGTGAAGCCATATTTTCATGTACCATATCTAAACTTTGGAACAATCTTCCACCCTCTATAACTACTCTACCTTCCAGCAGCCTTTTCAAGACTGTGCTCAAATTCCACTTAAATTTGCACTGGCTTTGTCCTTGTTCTAATCCAAACTAACACCCCCACCCTCACCTCTCCCCACCTAGACTCTTAACCTAACTATACTACCACCACTACTAACCACAGTCAGAATTAGCTAGTTATCTTTACATACTTTAAAATCTTGTCTGACAACTTTGTTACTAATATTATAAACGACAAGAAACTATCTTAACTTGCAACATTTACTGTATATACTGTTAATAATCAATATCGTCTTACTGTACTAAAGCCAACAACCTGTAATGCTGTTTACTATTGCTGCAACTTTGTATCTCTACTTATCATGTATATGATGTGGAGCTTTTCTCCCTGGGCATCCACTGAAACAGGACCTGCGTCCAGTCGGAATTTCCTGGTAAACAAATATAAATAAATAAATAAATAAACAAATAAATATGGTATGTACTTGTGGCACAGCTATCATGTTGTCATGTATGGAGACTGTCAACGTTGGCAAATCAGTGAGTTTCACTTGTCTTTGATGACCTGTAAAAAAAAACCTCCATTTAAACACATAATGCAGGTAAATAAGTATGTTCATAGTACAGGTACCACCCTGAGGAAGAATACATTTTGTTCTCATTAAATCAGTCTCTGGAGGCCATAACAGGTTCAACAATCAGCTGTCACCTTTTACAAGAAGGTTTCAGAAAGACCCTTGGTGTAATAAACACAAGCTAGATATTGAACTTCATTTATAATTCTTTAAGCCCATTTTGTGTGTTTTACTTCCTAAATCATTTCTCAACCAATGGCCATCATGCACCTGTACTTTCCATCAATCAAGTGCTTTAAATGTACTCCTGTGTGGGAAAGCAATGTCCAATGCAAAAATAGGAATAAACCAAACACTGAAGAACCCCTGCTCGTCAAGTATGACCTTACAAAGGTCGCAATCAGAAATTTTGGCCATCAAGTCACTTTCCTTTGTTTTACAGTGATTTTATCAGTGAAACACAAAATCTTTTAAGGATTCTTATTAGGATAATAGGTTAGATCTGAGGCTTTTAGGCCACTCATTCTTCTTTTGTGTTCTCAATATTATTATCCTTTTTCAAGTCTAAGTCATTAATTTAGCTGACGGTTTCTGACCTGTTTCAATTAACTAAATTATTTAATTCATCAAGGCATTCTATTTGTTACCAGTGTCTCATTTTGCTATCTAAACAATCTGAAGCTACTATACATTAAAGTAAATTGAAACACTACATGTAGCAGAATAAACATAAAATGCCAATATTTGCTGTTTACAGTAGAGTGGAAGAAAATCAGAAGTAGAAAAAATCATTTGAGCATTTTTTTCTTTCATCTGTGAAGTATTTTCTAAAACTCCCTGCTTGCCATGTATTTAATAGTTGTATTTTGTTAATTTCTGCTTCATGATCTGGAGCTTTACTTCAATCAGCCTTTCTGTTTCATGGTGTCTGCATGTAGCACATGTGGTAAGCTGTGCCAGTAAATGCATGCTGTAGAACCTTATAACACACTATTAAAACACAGAATTAGGCTCTCAGGTCACTGTAATCTATAAACATTAACAAGGACCATTCTGTAGTCATCTGTTCTTTCTGTTTCATGGTGTCTACATGTAGCACACATGGGAAGCTTTGCCAGTAACTGCATGCTGTAGAACCTTACAATGCAGTATTAAATCACAGAACTAGGCTCTCAGGGCATTGTAATCTGTAAACATTACAAAGACAGTTCTGCAGTCATCTGTCCTTTTATGACTGTTCTCCACATTCCTTCTTCATGTGATATGCACAAATGTAAAGCAGACCTGTCAACTGTCCCTGTTTTGGGGGAACAGTCCTACTTTTACGCCTGACACAATTTTTTGAATTCCCCTCATCTCACGTGATTTTTGAAGCTGTCTAGTATACAGAAAACCACACTGCATGATCTACAGCATCTGTATCACATAATCGAAGCTTCAAAACATCAAATCTGATATGGTTGAGACCATATCATCAATGTGTTGAAACTTCGAATATGTGAAAAAAAACTTACCTAAATGGGGGTTGCAGCCCCCCCCCCCCAGTACTTAAATAAACCAACTCTGAGATCACACTACAGTGCAGTAAAGTGAAATCTTCCCTTATGGAGATTTCCATTAAAACATCCAATGTTTCAAAACTTCGATGATATGGTGCCAACCGTATCAGTTTCGAAGTTTTAAAACTTCGATGAAGCAATATAGACCCGATCTACATACTAGTGATAACAATAATTTAAGGAAAGAGGACACACATCTTAGAACTCTAGTTTTCTGAAGCAAAATAAACAATCTTGTGGTAGAATTTTGCAACATAGTTCACTTAAGTCTAGATATTTACACAAGCTCCTTGATAACATGCTTGTATTTTCCATCATTTTTGTCACTTTCTGTGTTTCTGAGTACTGTCTCAGATTCCTACTGGAAGCAGGAAGACTATTTGGTATTCAGATTTTATGGCTATTTATTTATTTATTCATTAATTCATTCACTTACTCACTAATCCAAAACACACCTCTCAACTGTCCAGATTTTTGGAGAATGTCCAGATTTTTCGCTTATATTTTTGGTCCATTCCTCACAAAATTTGTGGTTTTCCTGGAAAATCACTGAAGAATGAATTCACTAAATAATGGCTGTCGTTTGAGTTTCAGACTTCATATCTTTCAAATGTATGCCAATTCAAAATCTACTATTCTGGAAACTTTATATTTTTGTGCCTTTGCCCCCCCCCCATTACTTTGTCTTTGTCTAGACTTCTTGTACTAAAGAGTTTGAGAGGTATGCAGATGCACCAATTCCCGTCTCAGATGGATGAATATAAATGACAGTAGATGATCATGTTAACAAGAAGTATTATGAATACAAATAAAGTGTTGTTTGAAGATAGCAATTAATAGACAATAGTAATAATTATGAAGTACACAATACAGGGGACAATAGGAAGGGGTGGTTAGAATAAGGAGTCAAGAAGAAGAAGAAAGTGAAATAGTGAAGGGCTAGAGCACAAAGTGTAAGAGATGGCAAAAGTAAGGTAAAGGCACACAGAAATTAACTATATACAGTATATCCAACCAAGAAGAGATGGCACATATCAGTGTACAGAAATAATGTGAGGAAGACAAAGGTGCCTAACTAATGAAGAAGATAGTGAAGGATTAGGAAATGTATCCAGAGGAAAAGCATTTGCAAATTGACTCAGACTTGAGATAATCTTTACGCTGAGCACAGACTGATGGGTGTGAAGTAAATTCTTTAAGATTAGTTGGGAGGGATCCCCAGAGATTGGGGCCTAGGAGGGAAAAGGCATAATTAGTTCAAATAAGTCTGATTCTAGGACACTGAAGAAGTGGTTGAGAAGTTAACACTTCTTAGAATGTCACTGGGGGGGGTAATTTAAATAGGTTGGAAGCAACAGAGAAACAGCAGTGTTCTTTCAGGAAAGTACAATTGTGGAAAATCTTACCACAGTGGTAGATGTCATTGTCTTAATTGCTGCAGTATTCTTTATGGGACAACCTACCACTGCCAACCAGTAATCAAGAAGCCTCACTCCTCACCACTGGCAACAGTGGGGGCCATTCACTAGGAGGATAACAGGTACACACACAGTATTTCCAGATACAGCTGTCTGCATCAAGTGCAATTTTCATTAAGAGCACACAAAGACCACAGTCAGTCTGGGGCTGGTTTCTCCATCTTCCTCCGGATCCCCAGTTAGACTTCCCACTGGCACAGCTATACAGTTGAAATCTCAGCTGAGTGACCAAGCAGCAGTTAGAATCTTGTGTGGATATCTCTTTAGACTGGCGATTAGTTTATGGGGACACGGGTATAAGGAACTAGCCTTCTTCACTCTGAATGCAAGGTTAGAACACCAATCTAGATATTATTCTATTGTTTGTACCAAGCATTACAATTACATTTAGCTCTGACTCCATTTTGTCCTTTATAACTATATTTTATTTTCATTTTCATAGTGGGTCAGTGAATGAATGTACATTTGGCTGCAGGATGCGTTTATCTATTCCACAAAAGTTACCTGTCTTGTCAAGCTGGTGTGGATATGCCTTCCAGGTCATATATGTCTGTGTGGCATGCGTTTTTTTTTTTTTATCTGAGGTTTACCACATTTGCTTTGTGACTCTGTTACTTTATCTGCACTTTTTGTGGGTAACCCAGTTAAATCTGGTTCTGGTATATGCACAATATAAAACTCAGCATCTCTTTATCCAGGCAAGGAAGTCTCCAAGGCAAAGAATCATATAATTACTGTACATTGACTGTAGTGTAAATGGATTCCCAGATGCTCCCAAGTCAATCAACAGATGAAGTGCATGTCCATCTCCTGGTAAGTGAGCTGGTTTAGTGTCCAAGTTTATGTAGGCTTCATTGCTGCTATCTCTGAGATCAGCACTCGGCATGCACTGTACTCTAATCAAAATGGAGAAATAACAGGCAAGTGGTTTTAGTAATCAATCTCGTAAGTATGCTTTTTTGACTTGCTGTTCTCTGCCTGACAATTGCCGATCTCTGTCTGCATTTGATGTTGGACTGGAGTTATTCATTTACTTCTAGTTTATCTTTTTTTCTTATATTGCATTTTGTTTTAAGTTTTTTGTTCTTTTTGGAGGTTTAAGAGGTCTTGGCTAGGCCCAGTTAGAAAATAATTCTTTTGCAGATAGTAATGAACATCCATGTAATTAGTGGAAGGAGCTAAGAAATAGCATTCCTCATTAAACTACAAATATTTAGTGGCATCTTTATTTAGCTGTATTGCTTGTTTCGAGTTGTTGTTCTCTGCCTGATTATTGTTGATCTCTGTCTCTACTTGATTTTGGATTGGAGATATTCATTTACGGTTTGGTTACTTTGATATTTTTTTATCTTTTTCTTATATTGCAGTTTTATTTTTTTGGGAATTTTAAGAGGTCTTGGCTAGGGTCAGTTAGAAAATAGTTCTTTTGCAAACAGTGAATAACATCCTGCTAATTACTAGGAGGAGCTGAAAAATAGCATTCCTTATTTAATTATAAATATTTAGTGGCACCTTTATTTAGCTGTAGTGGTTGTTTGACTTGCTTTTATCTGCTTGACTTACTAAAAATGCACTTAATTCATCTGCTTTTACTATATTTGTGTTCTTAAAGTGTTCAAATGCATTTAATATGCTGCATTAAGTACTGCTTTTTAGTAGCCTGATTACATGTTAACTGTTATTCTAAGTCTCTTAGTTCTGATTTAAGCATTTCGGCTACAAACTAGTTATCTTACATAAGGAAGGTTTGTGGTCTACACTCTTGTGGCAGGAGAGGTAGCTTACACCCTTCTGAGATGGGAATTACTGGTTGAAGGCTTATCATGTCTATTATTCTAAAATTGTCTTAATTCTGGTTTAAGCTCTTGGGCTCCAAACCACTTATTTTACATTAAGAAGGTTTCTGGTCTATACTCTTGTGGGAGGAGAGGGTACTCTCCACCATTCTGAGCTGGAAATTGTTGGTGAAGGCTTATTGTGCCTGTTATTCCAAATGTCTTCATTCTGGTTTAAGCACTTCTACTCCAAACCAGTTACTTTACATTACGAAGGTTTATAGTCTACACTCCTATGGCAGGAGAGGATAGCTTATGCCCTCCTGAGCTAGGAATTGCTGGTTGAAGGCTTACCATCTCTGTTATTCTAAAACTGACATAGTTCTGGTTTAAGCACTTGAACTCCAAAACAGTTATTTTACATTAAGAAGATTTGTGGTCTACACATTTGTGGGAGGAGAGGACTGCCTCCACCCTTCTGAACTGGGAATTGCCAGTGAAAGCTCATTGTGCTTGTTATTCTAAGTGGCCTTGTTTTGATTAAAGCACTTGAACTCCAAACAAGTTATTTTACATTAAGAAGGTTTGTGGTCTATAGTGGCAGGAGATGGTAGCCTCCAACATTTTGAGCTGTGCATTGCTTATGTAAGTCTTATTGTTGTTTTATTTGATTGGCTAGGGGGCTACTTGTTTACAAATTTTAATCCCTATCTCTGGGATATTTGGCAAAGTTTGGCAACCACGCTACTTAAGACTACTGCTAGTTTCAATTGCATTCTACAAAAGCTAGGCCTTGTTACCATATCCACTGTTTTTGTGCTTGTTTTTTACATTGTTTATGTCACAGCTGCATTCATTGAGTGCTATTTTGAATATCTGCAATTTTTGACCTTTTTTTAAAGTCTTCAGTTAGAAATGACACAGTTCCACTTTAGTGAGATTAGAGGGGACCAGAGTTATTTTCCTGCCCAGAACTGTGTAAAGGAAAGAAGAGTATGCTGGTACAGATTGCCTTCAGGGCCTCGTTTGTGGGTTTTTATCAAATCCCCTCTGCTGTTTAATTGCCACAGTTGCACAATGCTTAGCTATTACCCTATGAGCAAGCCAAGGCATATTACAATATCCACTATTTTGGCACTTGTTTTTCACATTGGTTTTGTCACAGCTGCATTAAATGAATATTTCAGTGTTGAATATTTGGATTTTTGACCTTTTTTACAGTACTTAGTTATAATTGCTGCTCTCTTGCAGTGGCACCTAGCAGTGATCTGTACAGTCCCCGATATCTTGCAGCATAATTCCCCCTTGTAATCCATCTGTGTAGATGCTGATCTTTCCCAGTGTAAATTTCCCTTAAAATACCTTTACTATCTAGAGAGATTTTTTTCTAAGTACTGGACAGCTGAACACTGCTCATCAAGTTCTTTGTCTTATTGACCTGTTCAATAATTAAATTTCCCTCACTTCTCCACAGTAGATCAGCAGCCATGGATATGCACTTCCCAACTCTCTCTGTGGCCATTCTGGTTGAGATGGGTATTCTGAGGAATTGTATTAATTGCCTCATGTACACTAACAATATGCAAGATTTGTAAATACACTTTAATGCTGGAGGCAAAACTTTCTCATACAACCAAAATTAATCCAACAGAGGTGGTTAGTGACATGCCATGCCTAATGCATGGGGTAAAGATCTTACACATAAAAACAGTTACATTGAGGCATTTACACGTAACATTCCTAAGTCACTAAGACCTCCTGCACAGTACAAACAAAAAAAGGGTTTTCAGCCATCACATAAACACTCCAGTAAAAAAGCACACACAGCTACACAGCTACACAAGACTGCATCCAATGCCTCTACTACTAAGCCCTTAAGGCAAACTATTGCGCAGCCAAACTTCTTGGCTATTGGTGACTCTATTGTGAGGTACAAAAATGTCACCCTCACCAGACTGAGTAAGGACAGAGTCACACACAGTCGTCTTTCTGGGGCAAGTATCCATCAAATCACACACACACACTCCGGTCATTGAACCACAGTTGCCAGTATGACTATGTCAAACTCCATATGGGTGTTAATGACCTGAGACATACCTCCCTTGACTATATGAAGCGAGACATGATCAAGCTCACTGATTACATGTGTCAGGCAGGAATGAGCCTATTACTGAGCAGCATACTACCTTCTACAAGGTTGATGCAACGTTACCAATAGAAAATGATTGATTTTAACAACTGGCTTAGCTTCTAGTGTCAGTTCAAGGGGGGTACAATATTTGGCTGCCTGGAAGGACATGGTTGACAGACCATGCTGCTTTGTCAGGGATGCCCTGCACTTATCCCCTCCAGGCTTTTGGATATCGGCAAAGACCTTTACCCCCCCCCCCATAGTGTCCTTTATAGGCAATGCCAAACTGATAAACCTCCTGACTTAAATGAACCTACAATGGAATATCTGAAGATATTATATTATATGAAGATATAAGCACTGGTCAGTGTTAGAATTCTTAAAAATAAACTCCACTCCCTGTAAGTCTTCCTTTCCCTGGAAAGGACAGACATCTGTGTAGTACCAAAGACATGGTTTAAAGTCATGCAGAGCAATGCAAGGTTATAATGACTTTCACACCTTTAGACCACCTACTGCACAGGAGGGAAATAAAGGTTGAGGAATCTCAGTCTATATTAAAATGAACCTCACATTCAGTCTAGTTAAAGTGTATGACCCACTGGAACTCATACACTTGCAATTCACATAAAAAGGGTATCATATCATATCCCTGCAACCTATAAATTCTCCTCTATGTCCCAGATAACCCATACTACCTATCTCAATGTAGTACAGCCCATCACCATTCAACTGGATACGATATTCATGGGGGATATCAATTGCCCCTCTATAGATTGGGAATCCTACACCACTTCTAATGTACACGCCCAGTGATTCCTAATTGAATCCTAAAGTGATACCAATATCCTGAAAGAGTTGATTCATTCAAATACCAGGTGTACAAACATTCTTGACCTTGTACTCATAAACATGGGGAGCTGATGTTCCTCAAGCAATATAATGTCTTCACTCATCAGATATGATCATAACACAGCATTGCTTGAAATAAAAATTAAATCCTGAGATCCAGTGAAACCAAAAACTTTAGAAACTTTTCCAAAGCTAACCTTTCTTTACTCAGCAATGATTTGGCTAAATTCCAAGCAAACCTCAAACCCAGTAAACACCATAGAATATGCTGAGCTATTTACAAAATCTCTGTATACAGCCATATTAATAGCTCTACAGAGTGAGCTATGCCCACTTGTATTAAGAATAAAACAAATTCAAAAGACAAGCCACCTTGCTATAAATGCATTATCAATCATTATTTGCCAAACATAGGTGGAGCAAAGCTACACATACTAAAAGTCCCATCACCAGTTTAAACAGGCAATTAAGAGGATTAATTAATACTTCATATAATAAATTTGAAGAGAAAATAGCTTCTCAGGCAAAGGGCAACCACAACATTTTCCATAGCTATGTCATGTCTGTAACCTCAGGGGAAATATGCAACAATGCACAGAACTTGTTGGAAATGGCATCATCCACACTGAACCGGCTTAGGCCATGGTTATAATCTGGCTCCTAGAAAACAACAGAGTGTAAAGGACTTCTCTTCTCATTGTCGATGACTTAAAACTGTATACCTCATCAGATGAGGAACTGAAAGCACAACTACAAGTTGTCAAAACTTTTTCACATGATATAAGAATGTCATTTGAAAACCAAAAAAGAACACCAGCACGAACCAACTTCCAAAGACCACACTCGGACCAAATAAACTTAGCACTTTCATTCACTTTAATGACGTGAACTTCATCAGAAAAAACATACATCAACCCACCCCTTCCTTTTATAATAAATTAAATTAAATAACAGGAAATGATGCAATGCAAAAATCATTGAAAAAATCATTACAATTCTGAATCAAGACAGATAAACATATAAAAATATATACATATATATGAAACAATTAACCGATGAATCCTACTTGATGTCATTCAATTAAACATGCATACTTTATCTATACATTAAAAAACATTTCAAATTGATGACTTCATTTAGGCAGGTAATACGTCCGCTCCAAATAGAAGCTGCCAAAATGCCTCTTTAAATTCCAATCTGTTGTTTAAATCCCCGGCTAATAAAACTTTATCAACACTATCTAAAACAAAAAACTCAAACTTTTTAAATGTAGTACAAGAAAGTGCATGTCTAGATAGTGAATTGGTCATGTCGTTTTTCTTTATAGCTAAGGTATGCTCGTATATTCTACGTTTTAAACTTCTCTTAGTTTTCCCTATATAATAATTCTTACATGTTATGCAAGTGGCTAAATAAACCACATATTCACTATTGCAACTGTAATACTTTCTTGCCCAAAAAGTGTATGTCAAATGTTCTACAATGACAAAGGATGAGTTACTAATGAATCTACATTGTTTACAGTTCATGCAACTGAAAGTTCCTTTCTTATTAGAACATGCTCTGACATTATTAGCTTCCACATCTTTTTTTGATTCCAACATCAACTTAATGTTGGTGATTCTTTTGTAAGTGAATTTAGGTGTCACCCCTAAAATAGAAGCCAATTCCTTATTACCAAGAATAACTCTCCAGTTGTTCTCAATACTGTGTTTAATGTTCCACATTTCTCTAACTATAGGTAAAGGAAATGCAGTTTGGAATTCATTTACATTCATATCGCTGCTCATTCTATTAATGTCCGGGGGGCCCACCATTAAATCCCTCAAGTGTGAAATAGGTTTAGCTATCCCATTCCTAAGAATTATTACTTCACCTTCTATTCTCTTCAGCAATCCTGGATCATATCATGTGTCTGTGAATAACGATCTTAAAAATAATAATTCATCAGCAAAAACATCTTCTTCTGAAGTTAACCTACTTAATCTTATAATCTGACCCTTGATGACTCCCTTCTTCATATGAAAGGGGTGCAAGCTAACCCTGTGTAAATATTGGTTTGCAAAGCATGACTTTCTAAATATTTTGCTCTTAAATTGTCTTGTGCCATTATCTATACTTAAAGCCAAATCTAAGAAGTTAATGTTTTCACCAAAACCACCGATTTTAAAATATAAAAAATCAGTAGTGTTATTCAAATGTGTGACAAATTCTACAAACTCTAAGTGATCACCCGACCACAGAAAAAACAAATCATCAGTGTGTCTGTAGTAAAGTTCCACTTTGCTAAAACTGGAATGTGACTTGAGAAATTTTTGTTCCCAGTTTGCCATGACTAAATTGGCAACAGCTGGAGCAACTTTTGCCCCCATGGCTACACCTGAAAGTTGTTTGTTTAAAATTGGAGGTTTTGGTGAAAACATTAACTTCTTAGATTTGGCTTTAAGTATAGATAATGGCACAAGACAATTCAAGAGCAAAATATTTAGAAAGTCATGCTTTGCAAACCAATATTTACACAGGGTTAGCTTGCACCCCTTTCATATGAAGAAGGGAGTCATCAAGGGTCAGATTATAAGATTAAGTAGGTTAACTTCAGAAGAAGATGTTTTTGCTGATGAATTATTATTTTTAAGATCGTTATTCACAGACACAGGATATGATCCAGGATTGCTGAAGAGAATAGAAGGTGAATTAATAATTCTTAGGAATGGGATAGCTAAACCTATTTTACACTCAAGGGATTTAATGGTGGGCCCCCCCGGACATTAATAGAATGAGCAGTGACATGAATGTAAATGAATTCCAAACTGCATTTCCTTTACCTATAGTTAGAGAAATGTGGAACATTAAACACAGTATTGAGAACAACTGGAGAATTATTCTTGGTAATAAGGAATTGGCTTCTATTTTAGGGGTGACACCTAAATTCACTTACAAAAGAATCACCAACATTAAGTTGATGTTGGAATCAAAAAAAGATGTGGAAGTTAATAATGTCAGAGCATGTTCTAATAAGAAAGGAACTTTCAGTTGCATGAACTGTAAACAATGTAGATTCATTAGTAACTCATCCTTTGTCATTGTAGAACATTTGAGACACACTTTTTGGGCAAGAAAGTATTACAGTTGCAATAGTGAATATGTGGTTTATTTAGCCACTTGCATAACATGTAAGAATTATTATATAGGGAAAACTAAGAGAAGTTTAAAACGTAGAATATACGAGCATAAAAGAAAAAAGACAAGACCAATTCACTATCTAGACATGCACTTTCTTGCACTACATTTAAAAAGTTTGAGTTTTTTGTTTTAGATAGTGTTGATAAAGTTTTATTAGCCGGGGATTTAAACAACAGACTGGAATGTAAAGAGGCATTTTGGCAGCTCCTGTTTGGAGCGGACGTATTACCTGGCCTAAATGAAGTCATCAATTTGAAATGTTTTTTAATGTATAGATAAAGTATGTATATTTAATTGAATGACATCAAGTAGGATTC
This sequence comes from Protopterus annectens, assembly GCF_019279795.1. Classification (NCBI taxonomy): domain Eukaryota; kingdom Metazoa; phylum Chordata; order Ceratodontiformes; family Protopteridae; genus Protopterus; species Protopterus annectens. The sequence goes on along the minus strand of NC_056739.1, from coordinate 1,942,229,419 downwards.
ATTGGTTAATTGTTTCATATATATGTATATATTTTTATATGTTTATTTGTCTTGATTCAGAATTTTAATGATTTTTTCAATGATTTTTTTCATTGCATCATTTCCTGTTATTTTATTTAATTTATTATAAAATGAAGGGGTGGGTTGATGTATGTTTTTTTTTTATGAAGTTCACATCATTAAAGTGAATGAAAGCGCTAAGTTTATTTGGTCCGAGTGTGGTCTTTGGAAGTTGGTTCGTGCTGGTGTTCTTTTTTGGTTTTTGAACTGTTGGATTTTTCAAGAATGTCATTTGGTCTAGATAAATGTGCAAAAGCAACCTTTAAAGCAGAAAAACTGCAGCATCAACAAAACAACAGTTTGGGACAAGAATGTGGCATAAAAGAAATTGAGCAAAATGGAGTGTATAAATACTTCGGAAATGATGAATGATCAACAATAAAACATGAACAAATGTGACAAACTAGCGAAAAACAAAAGAAGAACAAATGTTAATAAAATTTAGTAAGGAATATTTTAGAATACTTCCTGAAAACCGCATTAACATCTAGGAACAAAATCCAAGCTATAAATCAATTTGCTCTTCCTGTCCTAACTTACAGTTTTCGAGCGATTGATTGGCCCCAAAACCAATCACAAAGGAAAACAAGAAGGATGCTTCATGCTTACCAAATGATTTATAAAAATCAGTGCATACCAAGGTTATATATATTCTCCGTTATGAAAGAGGTATGGGCCTCCTTGAAATTGATTACATGTATAGATCTGCAATCGTGGGACTGCACACATATCTGATGACCTCACAGGACCCAAACATAGTGAAAGTTTTGGGACATGAGGAGAATAAATTTAAGATGACTTCCCTGCTTAGTCTAGCAGAAGCGTGTCGGCGTAAAGCAGGAATGGAAATCAAACCAGAAGTAGATAAAAAACAGGCAGCAACTGAAAGTGACAAAAAACAAAAGAAAGAATATAAGGTGAAGGATCAGATGAGAAGGCAAGAAATGTGGAGAATGCATAAATATAGTTGCAAGTACAGAAAACTTCTGGAAGAACCTCATGTTGTTCTGGATTGAACACAGGAATGGTTAACGAGAGGTGAATTCGAATCGAGAGATGAAAGGTTAATATTGGTGGTCCAGATAGTGGGCTATGCACATAGTGGTTTACAAAGTCCGTTGAACATGTGGGAGAAACAAACAAATGTAGATTTTGTAAAACGGAACTTGAAACAGTCACACACCTTGTTGCTGGTTATGACATACTAATGGCAGAAGGACTGTGCACTGAAAGGCATAATAATGTGGCAAGACTGTTGCACTGGGGACTGTGCAAACATTATGGTACTGAAGTGGCTGAAAAACACTGGAAGCATGAGCCACAAAGCATCATAGAAAATGATGAAAAGTCTACATCACATGGGATCACCCATTACCAACAGTTCAAAAGATAGATACTAGAAAACCACATATAGTGGTCCATGACAAGAAGACAAAAGTAGCATTGATCATTAAAATTGCCACACCCAGTGGCTACAGTGTCTTGATACAGAGAGGCACAAAGTCATATGATATCAGGATTTGCAGGGAGAAATTAGAGCAATGCAGAAGAAAGATACCTCGACAGTTCCAATAGTAGTAGGAGCAATGGATCTTATAAAAAAGAATCTACAAGCGTATTTAGATATGTTACCAGTACATGTAACTCTGTATGAATTGCAGAAGGAGTCATTACTGGGCACACTGCGGGTGCTGCATAGATCACTTCTGGCTGACATCAAAGACTGAAACAATACTAACTTCATGAACTTTTACCATACTTTGACTTAGGAATGGGGTCCATTCCCATCAAGGTATTAGAAACCCAAAAGATTTAAAGAAATTAAAAAAGAGCAAAACCGGAGGTCACTGCCTCAATGTAACTAATTTTATGACAACCTCTGTTGGAATAATTTTGGTTGTATGAGAGAGTTTTGTCTCCATCATTAAAGTGTATTTAAAAATCTTGCATACGGTTAGTGTACATAAGGCAATTAATACAATTCCTCGGTACAGGGCCCACTCCTTTTTGGAATCTGTTTTTCTGAAATGGAAGCTAATGGTGAAGGTTTACGGCTGTCTAAGTTTGCAGATGATTTTAAGCTAGGGGTTATCATTAAACTCCCCTGCAGACACTACCATTCTACAAGAAGGTCTGTCTCTGACCAATAAATGGTGCAAACGCCATTGTCTTAAACTCACTGCTAAGAAATGCATAATTGCACCCTTTGGGAAGTCAACCATCTCAGCTAATTACCATTCTTGATAACATGCCCCTAAGAGCTGACTCAGTGGTCAGGGATCTGGGTACACATGTAGATAGTAGTAGCCTTACCTTCAACCACTACATGGCCACAGTGTTTTATGTTATGCAACTTATAAGTAAGAGCATGGCATCTAGGTCCAAAGAGGTCATTATCCCACTGTACCCTGCCTTTTTTGGCCAATCACAGAGTAGATTGCTCCCTTCATTATGTACCTGACCAGGCATATGCAGCAACTAGAGTGACCACAGAGGTTCCTTACAAGAAGAATACTAGGCACAACAAACTTACTTTAGCAGGTAGCTTTAAAGCCGTTTCCCTCAACTCAGTCTCTTATAGATTGCTGAGGAGTGATCTATGCCTAGTTTACAAGACATCTGCAAACCCCACACTTATGAATCTCCTGAATATTTGTAAGTTAAACAGTACCAGAAATACAAGGCCTAGATACCTGAATTTTGTCTGTGACATAATTAAAACATGTTGGAGAGACAGATATGTATCCCGAGATCATCCCTCCTATGAAACAGGCTTCCCATCCATGTGAAGCAGAGTTTGTATATTACCCAGTTGAAGCACAGCTTAGACCAGTGGACAGGGGAATAGGAAATTTACACTGGGCTTGACACCCATGCCCCTTAAGGACAGAGTTAACTCATAAATGCCTTGCCTTCAATGTCTTATTTGGATACTGGACATTTTTATTCTTTTGGGAAAACTTAGGCTAGGATTAGAATGGCCCCATGGGTCATTAGGCTAGCAACAATCTATGAATCTGTTATCCACAGAATTACTAAATGACTTCCCTTTTCCTCTGGCTTGGTCTGGGATTGGCATGCATTTTGGCCTTCTTACCTTGTGGTCAAAATTTACTGTTCCAGTCCTAGCTTACAAATCATCATAAAAATCTTCAATCTTTGGAACAGACTCATTTTGCAAATCAAGCACAGTACCTCCTTAAAAATGTTAAAACAAACCTCAATGACTGGATGTGTAAAAGTAAATCCATGCCTAATAATAACTGTCATCTTCTATCCAGAGGATGACAATATAGCCTGATATAGCTAAGCTTCTCAATGGCTGTCCAACTCTAAGCTTAGTGTAAACCTACGAAACTACATATTTTTGTGCAGTAAATTAACATGGCAAATAAATAATGAAGAACACAGTGAACAGCACTTTTTTCTGGTTAAACAGAACATTATTACATTGTATAATATAATAATAAAGTTAAGTGAAGACGCAGAATGTAATTCAAAGTTGAAGAAAGAATTCTATTACTGCTAGCTCCTTTAAAGTCATGAATTGAGGTACTTAAGTATAAAGTACTGAAATTAAGGATTAGTATTAACATAAAATTACTAAGATTTGTAAGCAGAAAGTTCTGAATTGGTCAGAAAAAAAATGAGAAAGTGGTCTCAGAGCATGGCCTCCTAAGACTTCAGCAACCCTTTGACCTGTGACACAGAAAAAGGTTAGCTAACAAATTAACCATATTGAGTGTCATAAAGAGGGTGCCAGTTCAAGTAAAACATCAGGTGAGCAATGGGAAACCATGTAACAGTGAAAGGATTGTAAACAGTTGCGGGTCACACAAATCACCACTGGATTCTGTCATTTCAATGTCACTATAAATGAGAGCAGAGAGGACTTGGAAGGGAATGCATGCTTTTTTTATTAGAGATGCCCAGAAGTGCAATAAAGTAGATAAACTAGAAATAGACGGTATGAACAAGGAATATCAGGATTAGAGGCAAGATGTACACTATGGCAGAAAAAAAAATACATTGCAAAAATATAACACAGAAAGTATTACATGAAAACATAATTAGAGAGGAAAGCAACACCAACAATAAATGCGGAAGAAGACCTTAAGTAATCATCAGATGACCTAAAAGTAAACAATCAATATATGAAAGTTTGGTGAGGTACTGGATGGCAAAAGAACAGGCATTTCTAGTAGAAAGAATTTTAGTTTTGAACACTGAACAGCAACATCAACAACAAACTGACAGACAGTAAAACTTCATATAGAAAACAAAACACACTCCTGGTAATCTCATTACCTTTTGGGGAGATATTGTAACTGTTATCTGTCTTCATTTGTAACACAGGCTCATAAAAAGACTGTTTTGATACCTGAAGAATAAAATGATATCAGAGTTATCCTCAGTCACAATTTATATTTTCAGATTTCAATGATTTTCCACATTTTGCCCTATACCTTTAAAATATCTTTACATTAATGCTTTTGTAGGGGAGCTGGAAAGTTTTAGATGTAAGTCATTTTGGGGTGGTTCATATTGACAATATCCTGCTAGTCGACCACCATTCAGTCAAGACTAAATGACTGAATGAACTTTAGCAAAACTTTTTGATTCCATTCTACACACATTTAATTTGGTGACAATGAATTTATAAATGAAGTTATAGTAAGTGAGTGATGCAGGGGTCACAGACTGCTACATGAGAAGTCCCCTCCTAACACAAAACTCTAATACAAATTGTGATCAAAAGTGTGTGTGTGTGTGTGTGTGTGTGTGTGTGTGTGTGTGTGTGTGTGTGTTTCTGTGTATGTTTCTTTGTACAAGTGTATGTCTGCATCAGTCTGTTGAAAAAAGGGACTGCAAATCCCACTGTAATCAGCCCAATCAATGTTGAGAAAACACAACTAAGATAAACTGTCACATTCTCTAAGCAAAAATCAATCAAATGTTAAATCAGTTCTTACTTTATCTAGCTATCTATCTAGGTAGCTATTTATCCAGAGGCTAAGCACCCTTTGCCAGCACAACAATCTAGCACCCCACTCCCTCAACTGAAGTGAAGAGCAAAAAAAAAAGGGTCTGTGATCTGCTATCAGGTGCCTGGGCTACTGTAATGAAGGAGCCAATCAGGTCCAGTCTCTGCACCCTGCCCCCAACCCTTCTTCCTCACATTTTCCTATTAAAAATAAAAAATGATTTATTGGTTCACCAACTAGGTGGATTGATATACACCCAGTCCATACTGGACCAGCTCTTCAATAGAAGAGCAAACAAAAAAAGGTGTGTAATCAGGTATGTGAGCTGCAGGAGCCAATCAGGACTCATCTCTGTGTCCTATTCCTGACTCTCCCTCCTCATTTTAGTTAAAAATAAAGAAATCTTTTTTTTTCTTTTAAGGTGTAACAAACTGCTTGCTTCGATGTAAACAGCTGATACAGTTTAGACCACACAAGATATAGTGCTGATGTTTGACCGCAAATGCAATACTGGCTTTTACAAGCTGGTATGCATTTTAAGAGTGATTGGAATTGGCCGATCATGATCCCCAACACTTTACTCCCAGGGCAGTTGCCCCTCTTGCCCTGCTCTATCTATGCTACTGAATCTAATTTTCATTCTATCTATCTATGTATCTATCTCTCCCTCTAATTTGTTTACTGGGATTGTCCCAAGTGGCCAGTCAAGACCCCTTTTCAGCAGTGATCTGGGGAGAAAAGTTCCATAACAGACGGAAAAAAAAATACTTTTACAGTACATCATAGTTCACCTACCATGACAAATACATGGAAGATATAAAATATTACATAGTTACAACACTTACATATCTGTCTATATAAATACAGACCCACACACATATGCACACAAAGTAAACACAGCTTGATATGCACACAAAGTAAACACAGCTTAACAATGAAGAAAAATATTACATCACAAACCAGTCAGTAAAAATGTCATCTCCCGGTGACTGCCACATTTTAATTCATGTAAAACAGAGCACCTCTGTGACACTGCTGAAGAGGAACCTGGACGAGTGGATGGGGCACTGTAAATTCTTATCAGGGATAGTGCTCACAACCCTCCTGGACATGGGCAGTCATCACTAAATGCAATTTTGGGTACTGACTAGCATTTTCATTGTATTACATTGGGATGGAATGGCTAGGCTTAAAATGACCTCCTGGTCATTAGCCTAATAATCTCCTATGATCCTATGAAGCAATTTTCAAAATTTTACTGTTCCAAATTAGAAGCAATGCAGCAAATTCCAAATTAGCAATGCCTTGATCAAAGGAAGGTAGCTGAGGGTGGAGGTATTAGTGTAGGGAGTCTATTTCTTTATGTGGACTGTGTATGTCATTCCATATCTTGGAGATATAATTTGAGGAAAGAGCATTTCCTGATGATCTCTGGGAATAAGATAGTGTAGAAGGGTATTCAGGTGAAAGGCACTCATCTTGGTGGTAAAGTAGGGATTGAACAGTTTTTAGCTGAAGGATTTTAAGAAAGTCTGAGTATTCCATTGAGTTTATTTTTGAGAGCACAAGGCAATGATGGGATCTGTTAAGCAAACTAACAGTGAATGTAGTACTTTTATTACAGCATTGTTCAGGTTTTCCAAGGAGACAGTTATATAGGCTAGTGAGGAAAGGATAGCATATAGGAGTGTTGGGAGAAGAAAATCATATATGCAGTATATTTACTATCTAATCCAGTGAGAAATGTCTGGGCTCTGTCTAAAGCTCCAAGCCATTGGCAACCTTTTACATTTTCTGGAAGATGCATACATTATCTATGCAAAAATAACTATAATGAATTGTGAAAAATGTGTAAATCTGAGAGCTAAAAGTTCCTTGGTTGATTCTTGTCCAGGATTACCCCAGTCTGAAAACACTGTGCAAGCAAATGAACCAGGGAAGTAGTATACCTTTTATCATGTGGTAAAGAAGATCCGAAGTGTATTACAATATTAAAATTCACTTCAGTTATGAGTCTCAAGTTGTCAAGGTCTGAAATTTCATTTAGATTTTACTCACATGTGAAACTGACAGACTAGACATATATACATTAAGGAAAATTAAAGTAATTTACGTTTTCAAGAGCACTGGATACCTGACACCCATTTATCGGGTCTATATTATAAATTCGAAGTCGTCAAACTTCGAATCTCATATGGTCAACTCCATATGAGTGAAGTTTTCAAACATCAAACTTAAAATGTAAACAAACTAAAAACAAAAAAAAACCTACCTGAACGCTCTATGCAGGGGGGTCAAGCCCCCTGCACCCCCCACACCCCCGCTACTTAAATATACCAACTCCGAGATCACACTACATTGAAGTGAAGGGAAATATTCCCTACGGCGATCTCTGTTGAAACGTTCGATGTTTGAAAACTTCGCTCATATGATGTCGACCATATGAGATTCGAAGTTTTCAAACTTTGAACTTATAATATAAACCCCATTTATTACTGTTTGTGAAGGATTTCAAAATATTTACTCCTTTCAAATCCACTATCTGCATTTGGTTAAAAGATGATGATGATGACGAAGCCGGTGGTGATGAAGAGGAGGACAACAAGAATGCACAAGCCTACCCATGCTTGAATTTAACTTAGAATGCTCTCATTTTGAAATATAGGTTTTCTTAGTCTGGCATTCTAAAAAACTTTGTTTCACTGATGGTGTCATTTAGCTCATTTATTTATATGACTGTATCGTTAAGGTCATATTCTGTTTACAGAATGAAGCATTTACTGCACAAACTTGCATTCAAGAAAATCTATTTGAGGTTAGAGACTGAGGACAATAATATGAATAAGCCCTGAAGTGTTAAACCTCTTTGCAGTGAACCACTAATTGCTTAATTTTTGACACACACACACACGCTACAACCAAGAAATAAAATTAACATAAAACAACACATTGATCTAGCTAGTTAGTTTTCTGGCAGTAAGCACAGGGGACTAAAGCTTGGACCTGTTAATAAGCTGCTTCCTGTGCCATGGCTACAGAGGTTAAATCTTTCTACCTTTATTTGCCTACTGTGTGACCTTGAGCAAGTCATTTAACCAAACAGTGCTTTGGTGAAATTGAGAATTTGGGTTAGACTCCTAATGGCTTCCTGGACTGCATGCTTAGTAACTACCTACACATACATCTGTTCTACCTGTGTTCTATCTGTTCATATTATCATAGTAACATACTAGGCTATCAGCCCTAGGGGCCTTATAAAACCCAGCCATCATGCTTCCTACGACATTTGATAGATATTGTTTCCCAAGGGTTTTATGGGGGTACACACACATATATATATATATATATATATATATATATATATATATATATATATATATATATATATATGGGTATGGGTGTCTGAGCATTTACAAGCTTCCTCTCTCTCTAATAGAGACACAGATGCCAGACCAGGGGTATATTTAGTGATCCCCATTCACTGATCAGAGTTTTGCTTGAATAAGTACAAAGATGAATTGAGTTTCACCTGGATGGGAAGTCTGTTCCAGAAAAGGGGGAACTTCTGAGACCCATATCTATCCTTCCTGCATGTCCTATTTATGTTGCAGGCAAGGTTTTGGTCCCTGGATCAGATATTCCTGATGCTATTTGTTGTACAAATGTTGAACAGATGCATTAGGACAGCACTGAAGGATGGTTTGTAGACCAGACATATGTTGTTTCTCAGCAGCCTGTAGGACACCATATATATATGGTAAAAACTTTTGTCTGTATAGGACTTATTTTCCCAATCATGTATTCTTTTTGTGATGAATCCCTGTGGACACTCCAGTTGTTGCATATGCCTGGCCAGGTACATACCAAAGAGGGTATTTCACTCAATAATTAGTCTTATGAAAGAGACAAGAGTACAAAGTAACAATGACATGTTTGGATCTACATGCCCTACCCCTGCTTATAAGATGTGCAACATAGAATGATTTCCTGGCTACTGCAGACACATGATGGTCAAATTCAAAATCAATGCCTTCATACATTCCCAAATCCATAACTACAGAGTCTACTCCTAGGTGTGTATTGGCAATGCAGTAGTTTGCTGGGCTGGCTGTCTTTCTGAAAGACATTATAATGTCCTTTCTGGCACTGAGTTTTAGACCATGGCTCTGGTACCAGTTATTAGTATATGTCATGCCTTCTTAAAATGTACTTGTGTCTTGGGGGGATTCAGTGACTGCACCCAATTTGCAATAATCTGCAAACTACATCAGCCAGATACCTTTGAAGTTAGCCTTGTCCTCAGAGCAGTAGATGCCAAACAGGAGCAATCCCAGCACTCAGCCCTGAGACACTCCTCTAGTATCAAGCCTTTCTGTGGAGGTAGACTCCCATATTCTAACTTCTTGGATCTTTTTCGTAAGCCAGCTGGCTATCTAGTCGGCAATGTAGTGGTTTACATCTAGTTTAGTACGCTTTTCTACAATGATCAATTGTGGGATTTTGTCAAATGCCTGGGCCAGGTCAAGGTAGGCAGCATGCACCATTTTGTCCATGTCTATTAATTTTGCTGACCTTCTCGAAGAAGTTCAAAAGGTTGAGTAGGCAAGACCTGCCCTTGACAAATCTAAACTGATTTGGGTCCAATGCCTGTAGTTTCTTATGATATCATTTAGGCTATCCCTGATTATTCTCTGCATAGCTTTGCATATCAGGCCAGTCAGGCTTATGGGTCAATAATTCTCTAGGATCCTGGATAGTCTACCCTTGTGCAGTAAGATAACCATTTTAGACCTCCATTTATCTGGCATGAAACCTATTTAGAGGCCTTGATTAAATAGTGCTTCTAGTGGGCCCAATAGTTCATGTTACATGCTATCCTGGGATATTACTGGGGCCTATCGATATAGAATTCCTGGCCTTCGAAAGTGCCTTGTGTACCTGCTCTCTAGTGATAATTGGGGGAGCTATGGATGTGGGTATTTCCTGTGGAGTATATGACAGGGAATGAGGATACTACTGGAGCTAAATTTATCGGCCATGATGTTTGCTATATCTTCTGGCTCTGTATAGTTGGTGCCATTTAAAATAAAATTGGTGGATTGCTGGGTATTGCTTTTGAAGTTACAAACATAGCTGAATAAAGCTTTGTAATTTTTCTTAGTCTGCTAGGCTAATCTCACTCAAATTTGACTTGGTAGACTTAATTAGCTCCCTGAGTTTTTGTTTAGGTTGATGAGGGATTTTTTTAGCTTGCAGGGCAATGCACCTCTTAATTTTTACCATGAATTTCCTTCATTTGTTGTACAACCTATTGAAGCTGGCATTCCACCAAAGAGGTTTGTTTTTTTGAGTTGATCATGTGCTTAATTGTGTAGTTACAGCTGCCTCTATGAAACTGTTAATATGATTAGACAGTATTTTTGTGAACAATTCTGCATAAGCAGCAGTGTTCTCCGGGTCTGAAGGGGCTTAAAATTCTGCCAGGGTGTTTCTCAGTAGTAGAAGTTTGTCCTAGAATAATTCCTGAAACTTCCAGTGTTAGTCTGATTCCCTGGTTTTACTTTTATTTCAAATGAAACAGATTTATGGTCTGAACTGGCCAGCAAGGACATCATACTAGGGAGGATGCAAGGTTTTATCATGCTTTGAGGACCAGGTCAAGGAGGTTTGCACCCCTACTAGGTGTACAGTCTAACAAGTCCAAGGTGGTTTCATTTACAATTTCCAGCAATCTCTGGGCCTGCAAGCTAGGGATTGCATATTACTCCCAGTTTATACTCAGATAGTTAAAGTTGCCCATAAGTATTGTGTTTTTTTTTTTTTTTGAATTGGGAATGTCTCCAGTAATTATAAGTATAAATTATGGCTTTGCTGGGTCATAGATGGGGACCTACAGCTTGCAATGATATGGCATGGGACTTTATCTAAGCTAATTTTGACATGGAGAAGCTTAAACATATCATGCTAATGGACTGGCCTTGAGGTGTGTTTGTTTTTAACATAGAGATACTTCTATCTTGATGTAAATGTGTGGAAGGCACTGTAGCCCTGCACTGCCAGTGTGCTTTTTGTGGCTTTAAACCATACATTAGTAACTACACAGATGTCTACATTCTAAAAGGTAACAACAGCTTGTAGAGAATGAAGCTTCTTGTTTAGAATCCTTGGATTGATCAGTAATGCCTTCAGATTTTCCTGAACGTTCTTGATTTATCTATGTCAGTAGGTTTATTAGGTTGGCAATGCTTAAAAAAAGGCAGTATGGGGATGGACAAGGTTTTAGCCAATATTTGAAATCCCAGAGGGTTCAGATGTTGACCATCCCTTGTAAAGCAGTGTGGTCTGTCAACCATATCCTCCCAGGTTAACAAATATTATAACCCCTTTGAATGCCGCCATACTCTGAGCTGATTGTTAATTTCAATTATCTTCTGCTTATATTGTGGAATCTCCTTTGGAGAAGGTAGAATGCTGTTCAGTGTCCAGCTAATACTGATCTGAGACACATAGTCTGATAGGTTTGTCATGCCTCTCTTCATTAGTCCAGTGATGTATATCTTAGGTCCCTTTTTAGCCCACATGGACTATGACTGAGTCATACTAGTATTTATGGTTCAAAGATACAAACAGGTAGGTGCTTGATTCTACTGATCCTGGCCCCTGACAGGCAGTTGACTGTGATGATCTCCTTCCTTAGCCTGGTGAGTAGAACACCTGTGTGTGTTACAATGGAGCCTCCTATGACCAAAATAATGGGCTGTGTCGTGGTATACCTTATGGGCTCAGAAGCGAGAAGTTGTGGAATGTGTCCATATGCAGCATGTTGAGTGCTGAGTTTGTAGAATGCTCTTGTTTTAATGTTGTAGAATGCTGTTGAGGTTGCTGAGGATACTTTTTGTGCAATATCTTGGACCTCTGTGTGGTTTATTGAGATTACATTTAAAAGCCTCAGCATATGTGGAGCTTTTGGTCTGGTCCATACTACGTGAGGTGCAGAGCAGTTAGTGTGTTACTGAAAACTATTATTATGTGTTTGCATGAGAGAACCTTGCCTCCAGTGATATTATATAACCACATCTCTCACATAGTATATCAGTTTGTTTAAGAATTAAGTTGTTTTTCAGTAAACATGATACAATTGCTACATTATCTCAATTTATCCACATTTCCCTGGCTGACTGCAGAGACAGTAGAGAGATGCATGTCCTTGACTATATGGATTATTATTTTGTGTTTTACAAGGGGAATAATATGAGGGGTTTACAGCTGGCTAGCTTGATTGCTGTAAGAGCATAAACTAGAATCAGGACTATTGGCAAAATTGTTAAGGTGTTTACCTTACAAACACAAGGTGCAGAGTTTGATTCACAAGGGCAGTTAAGCTAGTACTAACCCATGAACCTGAAAAGTAAAAATCTTAGACCAGACTCATGGGGGCTACTCCTCATTGTGCAAACTAGCTGCATTTTACACAGCTAAATACTGTGGAAATTGCAGGGGAAGATTTATATGGAAAATTTCAATTCTATGTGCCTGTGTATATTGAAAGCCTTCCAAGACAGACCAAGCTATATTCTACTGCCACTAGAAATACAGTCCCAGGCTTTCTTAATGAAAACCACCCTGCAGTCAGCCTAAAATAAATTCAAACAGGGCAATCAAACAAGCAAGAAATGCATACTTTTAAAGCAACTACAATGCAGACAAACCAGCAGCAAGGCCAGTGAAAAGCAGCAAAACGTTATAATGATAAAGTGCAGAAAAACACAGAAAATACAGCATCAGTAATGCTTCACTACCTTATAAATTGCAAATACAGCATGAGTAGTCTTAAATGCTTAAATACTTCATTAAAGTGCAAAAAAATCAATTTAAAGTACTTTTCTCTTATAGGATGGTGCTGGAAACAAGTCAAATATTCAGGAAACAGTGGGGGTGGGTACTAAGTGTTTGAGAGCTGTGTGGAAATGAACCAAGATCTGTACTAACATACCAAACTTATAGAGGCAGAGAAAAATGGCAACATGTAAATGAAACTTATTAAAAATAGTATTTTTAAAGTTTTAAAGTTTCACTTACATTTTGCATTTTTAACTGATTCTTCAATTGATTTAATTGATGTCAACTAATTTACATTCCTATTTAAGTTGAATGTTTGTGGTTTTAATTCATTCTGAGGATGTCCGGATAGGGAAAGACAAAACCACTCAATGTCTTATTAAAAGCATATTTTTTCTTTATTTTTTCTTCCTCCGTTTGTGCCACTTTTTATGGTTGAACATTTCTGCAAGGCAGATTCCTATTATGTGCTTAATTTGGCAAAAGAGAAGAGACTAATCTAAAGGGGTAATTGAAGTAGCAGTATATAACAGGAAGTTGCTAAACATTATGGCAGCTCCTCATTAAGATGAAATTGTCAAAAACAGACAAAATGCAAGCTCACCTCGTTTTAAGGGGTTTGATTCCACACCCCTACTCTTATGTAAACTGTCTCATATTTTATAATTAGCTGGTAGTAATGGACTCAGTTTCAAAGACTGCCATCTCAACAAGAACAACCTTTAATGAGTTATAGAATCCCCTTGCTAAGTAGGCTAAATTGCACATTTTTTAAACTGGAAGGTGCTTCCCATATTATAAGGTTATAACAGTCCTACAGCTATATATATCATCATCATCTTCTTTTGGCTGTTCCTGTTAGGGGTCGCCACAGCGGATCACCTGTTTCCATTTCTTCCTGTCCTCTGCATCTTGCTCTGTCACACCAACCACCTTTACTATTCTCAAATGCTAGATTGTTAAAAACTGATATATTGTGATTTTTATGCAACCAGGGAATGTGATCTAACCCCTATCAAACTATGGCAGCCTCACATGTGCAGACATTCACAAGCATCTAGCGCGGGCAACACTACACAGGTTGCAAGGCTGCAATGGTACGGTTGAGGTTAGGGCATAATTCCCAGCTGAAGTGCACCCAGCATCGTCAGTCCTGTCTCTGGCTACAGACATGAGTTGTACTGAGTCCAGGGGAGACTGAGGTGAGTCCTGTAGTCTGGGTGAACACAGACAGTGGTAGGTGATGGTCAACTCATGGCAGGGGGAGAGAAAGAATGCAAAAAGATTTCATATAAAATATATATGGTTATTTTGTATTACACTAGTTGAAGCAATTCCGACAACATTTAAATTTTACATCCTTAGCTGGTGAAACTACATTTTACTTTTTAATGATTTTAATGTTAAAAAAACATAAAATCTACAAGCTTTAGCTTTAAAATTATCAATAGAAACAAAGCATTTTAATATTTTTTAAGCTTAGAGATCACAAAACATGCAATGGTTGAGAATATTATGTATTAAGAACAATAAAAAAACAGAGAAACTAGTGGTCTTAAAACTGTATTGATGAGTTCAGTCACACTGATTTAATAAAAATCATGAAACCCAGGCAGTGTTCCAAAGCAACCAGCCATTATTTGTCACAGACAAGCGATCCTCAGTAACAAAAAATCAGAAATGTCTGATTATGATATCTGAATATGAATATTTCTGATTTTATGTTACTGCAGATCACTTGTCTGTCACAAGTAAAGGCTGGTTGCTTTGGAACACTACCTGGATTTTATGATTTTTGGAAATCAGTGTGAATGAGCTCATCAAGAAAGTTTTAAGACCACTAGTTTCTTTGTTTTTTATTTTCTCCTCAACATTTGGAGTGGTGAGGTTGGAACTAAACAGATTCCTGTGCTTGTTCATTTTTTAGAATATTCTGTATTCTTACTATGGATTTACTTCATTTAATGAGTTTGTTTTAACTGTACAGGTAAAACAAGATTTTAAGAAAACTGATAGTAAAACCTAATAATAGGTGCTAAAGTCAGAAAAAATTTCATAGCATACAGTCATAAAAAAGTCAGAATTCAGTTACTGTACATTTGTGTCTTTTATTTTAGATATAAGCAATAGTTTTGTTATCTTTTTAAAGGAATGATGGATAGAATATCTATTAAGTCACTCTAAATACATATGGATGGGTAATGATTTCTATGCAGAGCTACAGAAAAAGCACCAGTCTTGCTTAAGCAGTGAAAAACTCTGCATAAGACCATACATTCTAATATTGCCAGCTACATCATCCCCATCTCTGCTTTAACAAAGACACTAGAAAAATCAGTTCTCAGTATTTATCAAACGTCTCTCAGCTCACAGGCATATTACAAAAAAGTCACTTCTGTTTTGCAGCTTAGTAATACCTGATCATGTTTCTTACATCATATTGCCATATTCATATTTGTAATATCTTACTTAAACTATGTCTTTAGCATTAATAAATGCTTCTGGTCAGTGATCTAAAATATCCAAACATAGACATTTTATAGGGACATTGTTCTGATTAGAAAAAAAATAGAAGCATATTGATTTGTTTTACAATAATGAGGCTGTGTAATGTTAGAATAACCTAGTTTTCTTTTCTTGATGACTTTTTGCAATTTTCCCGATTGCCTGCAAGGCTTCAGAAATGGAATAACACTACGCTAATTTATGTGTTCCCACAGTGCAGCTGGCATTGCTTGGGAAATGTTACAGAATTTCTGACAGATGTTTTAAAGTGCCTGCAGCACTTCATTAAGTGAGGAGTGATGGCGAGATGATTTGCTTTAATGTTCGCATCTATTCGAGCAGGCATCAAAGCACTTCTGGATTGGCTTTAGCATTAGCTGCATTGGGAAGTGGTGTTATCCAGTGAAGAGGGAAGTTACTTTTATATCTAATAGCTGAAAAAGAGTCTGCTGGGCTATTATAAATGATAAATAAAGAGCTCCCCCAGCATCAGAAGTCTAATATACAAACTCTTCAGCAAAGATCACCATTACAGAATTTTTACACTTTCTGCTAAACACAGGAAGCTATTGTTTGTTTACCATCAGAATTTCTTGTACTGTCTACATTAAACTTTTTTCTGTGATGATCAGCTAAGCCCACTAGACACAAGTGACTCTTTGCAAAGGAGGACCTGAGGGCATTGTCTGCTTAACTAGCCAGCTTAAAGATTATTTATTTATTGACCATTTGTTCACCGGGACAGTGGACTGGTCTATTGATGGTTTTCATGAATAGAGCTCAAAAAGCAGAAAAGACATCACAGTCTTTCAATCAACAAAATTATATACAAAATGGCATATCAAAATTCAGAACTTAGATTAAAGACAGAGTAACATTAAAAGATCTAGTCAGAGTGCATTGGACAAAACAAAAAAGGAATATATATATATATATATATATATATATATATATATATATATATATATATATATATATATATATATATATATATATATATATATATATAAATGTAAGCTGAAATGCACATAAAACAATCCAATCATACATGTAACATATAAACTATATATATATATATATATATATATATATATATATATATATATATATATATGTGAAATATTTGCTTATAAGAGGCCACATTAAGAGGATGAGAAAAGTTTATTGAATGTATTCTAATATTCATTATGTGGAATGGCAACTTACCTAACCACTGCCATGGTAGCAGTTACAAGTAGATTCAGTAAAGAGATGCTCTTTAAAAGCATCCTTAAAGCTTTTAATGGTTTCTAGATTTTTGATGTCAGTGGTTCCAGGTAGCAGGTCCCAGTGTACAAAAGGCTATCTCACCTTCAGCAGTTTTAAATGTAGTGTATACTAGACAGAATTTGTTCTCCTGTCTATTTCTAAGAACATGAACTGTTTCACTGTTAAAGGGGTGCACTGAATGAGTCTTAGAATTTTGTAAATTAGAGTACTTAGAAGAAAAGTGCCCCAATGAAGCACTGGAGGCCACTGGGAATGTTTTAGCAAATTGCAATGGTGTGTATCTGGAGGTCAGCTAATAGAATGACTCTGCAGATTTTATTCTCAGCAGTCTGTGTTTTGTGAGTATTGTGGGCTGAATGCATAATGAGAAAAGGAAGGCAATATTCAAGTGTGGGTATTAAAATATTTTTAACAGTGGCCCTGTAAGCATAAGGTAAATAATATGACAGTTTTAATTGAGCAAGGACTTCATTAGTTACAAAATCTGTTTGTAAGTGTATGTATGTACTGAAGAAAAAGGGTAGGGTAGGGTTGTGTATTATGCCTAGGTACCCCCGTTCAGTGGCATTAGGTATTCTGTTCCCATTAAGAAATGTTAAGAGAATAGGAGGAAAATTTGGTAATTTCTTGGTTGAGGCAAAGACCATGACATTGGTTTTCTTAGGGTTAGTTAGTAGTTTGTTGGTGAACTAGGTACATAACTGAGTAAAACTGTCCTTTAACATGGTTTGCAGGTCAGAGTAACTAGTACTGGATTGAAGGAGCAGACTACAATCTGCATGTTTGCTAATTCTAGGGGGAGATCATTAACAATTTTTAACAGTCTGCAAGTGCAGACTAAGGGAATCAAACCTATGACTGCATGAAAAAAATCATTAAAAGTTCTATGCCTGGACCTTCACCACTAATCTGACATATGTCTTCATTGTCATTCTGTCATTTCTACAGATACATGATGTTCACTCACACACAATTTCTGACATAACTAGACATCCATCCTAACTGGAGCATTACACACACACACACACACACACACACACACACACACACACAGACACACACACAGACACACACACACACACACACACACACACACACACACACACACGCGCGCGCGCGCACAGAGCAATTATATCTAGGGTTATACACACACACACACACACACACAGACACACACACACACACAGACACACAGACACAGACACACAGACACACAGACACACATACACACAGACACACACACACACACACACACACACACACACACACACACACACACACACACACACACACACACACACACACACACACAGAGCAATTATATCTAGAGGTTTACTCAGGGACATGCTAATGGTGAAACAAGGAAAGCAATGCATAGCTTATCATAATGGCCAAGGCTTAAGGTGGCTATGCAGCATAAGCATGATCCTTATGCTTTCTATGTAGCACTGATAATGTCCATTATATTCACTAAAATAAAATACTTCCATGTATACAGGTAAGCACTAAAAGTAATAGTACCAAATTATGAATAGTACTGGGCAATACCATACTTCCCAGAAGCATTCTGCGGCAAGATTCCATAGAAAGAATGTATCAGTGCTAGTGGATGTTCCCACAGTGATCATCACTGCCTATCCTGGAAGATATTATTATGCTTAGAAAATGGGTGCTCTGTCCAATTAATGTTTACGTTGTAATGTTTACTATGCTAATAGTGAATAGTCTTTTCTGATACAAGACCAGTCTTACACTCATGTTTATGGTGGTTGTACGATGCTTGATGAAAATAGACATATAGGTGGAACTATGGAAGATTACAGGTGTTTGTTATTAATAGGAATTAATGGTAGCTTTAGTCACATACACTAAGCTCCCAGAACTCCTTAGTGTATATACACTACAGAAAGCCATTCATCTCTGATAACTACTCCCTTTCATTTCACTAGTCCACAAGAAAATTCATTTTCCCAATCACAATATTGTTCCATTCTGCCGCTTTGAATAAATCTAAACCTTAACTAGTCTTAAATTTATATGTATTTCGATAAAAGCAATGTGTACACCAAAGTCATACAGATTCGAGCATAATTAGGTTTACATTTTGATCAAAGTAACGGAAAAGAAACAAGCTAGCTATTAGTTTATGACTATGGAGCTACACTTTAGCCATGCCTTAAGCAGAATAATCCTCAGGAAACAAAATCAGAACACACAAATTAGATTATACTTGTTTTTAGAAATCAAAAAGTCTTTCTATGCAAACAAAAGTTTCTTTCTATTTTGCTAATTTGATTAAAATAAATAAGTTACTACAATCTCCTTTATTTACCTTACAGAAAGAAGCCAATAAACAGCATGCATGCCAAACTCAAATACCTGTGAACTTAGTTGCATGTACTTTCTAATCAAAGCAGCAAATCAAAAATGAACTTGGAATTGGTTTCTAATCCATACTTGAGCTCACTTCCATATAAGGGATTGATAAAGACATATTCTGCACAGTGATTTACTCTGCATGGAACTGAAAGCAAGGGGTGTGAGAAAGATTATTTGACAGACATATTAAAGAGAGACGTAACAGTCACAAGTCGATGCATTTCACTTGAACACCTTGAACACTAAGTATTTGTTAGCCGCACCTGAACCCTGAGTGACCTGCGATTAATGGCATTTAGCATTTTGTAGTGATGCAGTTAGATTTCATTCAGTGAACACAAAATACTTAGCATCTAGCAACACACACACACACACACACACACACACACACACACACACACACACACACACACACACACACACACACACACACACACACACACACACACGTAACTGCATGGCAGCAGCATACCGCCTTATGTACTGGTCAAACAATGTTCAGTTAACTTAGACATACTAGATGTAAAAAGACACAACTTCTAGGTCGTGGTCTAAAGCAATTGTTTTACTGTTTTATTGTTTTTTCCAAAGATACTGAAAGCCCTGAATTTGCTTCATGAGCATCTAAAACAACATCAAGGTTATGCTGCTAAATGTGAGGAGTCTTAACATGAAACTGCACTCACTGGAAGCAGTCCTCACCTTGGAAGACACAGACATTTTTGCAGTCATGGAAACCTGGTTCAAAGCTGTGGATAGCACCCCAGCCATACCAGGTTACACCTCCTTCCACATGTTCAGACCACAAACTGAAGCTGTGAAAATGAAAGGAGGCGATGTATCAATATTCATTAAGATAAATATACCTCCAGACTGCTTAAACAGTATTATTACATGGAAGTACTTCAGGTGCAATTAACTGTTGGTATGACACCTATTCAAGCCATTGCCAGCTACAAGAACCCCTCCACGAATCAGGACACTCACTCTGCCTATTTGGATCTACTTGACTCTATCAAGATACATCCAAACACCATGGGTTTGGATGACTTTAACTATCCATCCATTACTCATGCTCAAACTCACTCACCCAAGGGTTTCTCAACTTTATTAACTCCACTGCCCTGGACCAGTTGGTTGTCACCCCCACAAGGGATGCCAACATCCTGGATGTGGTGCTTACCAATATGGGGGAACACTTTAGCACCCCCACTGTGATGTCTTCCCTTATAGGTTCATAGGTTCATAGGTAGGCACTAGGCTATCGGCCCAAAGGCCTATGTAAACCTAATCAACAAGGTTCTCTGGCTTACGCCACCCAAGAAAGTTATTTTCCTGTGCCACTGTCGAGCAGAGACACAGAAGTGATCCCCAGGGTGTATTTCCTATTTCCCATCCACTCATCAAGATTTTTCTTGAAGAGTGCTAATGAAGAACTTTGCTTGACATAGATGGGTAGCCTGTTCCAGAATATGGGAAGTCTCTGGGGACAGGAATCTATCCCTCCAGCATGTCCTGTTTATTGTGGTGACAAGGTTCAGGTCCGTAGAACATGTAGCTCGGAGGGATTGGGATTTATTTAGGTGTAGTATGTCCAACAGCTCTGAGATTGACATACCTTTATACGTTAGGCAGAGATCACCTCGGAGTACGTGATATGTTACGGAGCAAAGTTGGAGTTTTTTGAGGCGGTCAGTGTAGGGTATTTGTTTCAGGCCAGTAATCCTCTTTGTGAGGTACTTCTGTGGCCTTATCAGCTGCTGCAGATGTCTTGTGAGGTACATTCCAAAAGGGGCGTTGTACTCTATAATGGGTCTAATGAGTGTCAGGAAGAGGGGAACAATGACCTCTTTTTTCCTGGATGAGAACCCTTTTATGATGAGGTGTGCCATGTAGAAGGACTTCCTGACTACTGTGGCGATGTGACTATCAAAGGAGAGACTACTGTCCACCTGGATCCCAAGGTCTCGTCACACATTCAGTGTTAAGTAGATTGCTGCCTATGTGGAAGTTCATCGGTACACAATTTTTACCAAAGGGGATGACACTGCACTTTTTGGCATTGAGCTTAAGGCCATGGCTCTGACACCAGGCATCTGTCTCAGCGAAGCCCTTCTGTAGGATGTCCACATCATTTGGGGACTTGACTATTGCTCTTAGTTTGCAGTCATCTGCGAACTTCATTAGCCAGAGGCCTTCTGTATTAGCCTGTACTTCAGAGAAGTAGATACCAAACAGGAGAGGTCCCAGGACAGAACCCTGTGATACTCCACTTGTCACTGCATTGAGGTCAGATTTGGAGTCTGCAACTTTTACATTGTGGGTTCTGTCAGTGAGCAAGTTGGCAACCCATCTTGTGACGTAGGGATTTATACCTAGTTTAGTGAGTTTTTCTATAATTCCAGAATGGAGAATGCTGTCAAAAACCTTGGCGAGGTCAAGATAGGCTGTGTGAACCACCTTACCCTCATCTACAGCTTTGGTGACTGCCTCAAAGACGTCAATCAGGTTCAGGAGGCATGATCTGCCTTTCACAAACCTGAACTGGGTGGGATACAGAGTTTGGAGATTACCAATGTCTTTGTTTATGACCTCCATAATGACACGTTCCATAGCCTTGCAGACCAGGCTCATCAGGCTAATAGGTCAATAGTTCCCAGGATCAGTGGTGGCTCCCCCTTTGTGGAGTGGGATAACTGTTGCTGTGTGCCATTCAGTGGGCACAAAGCCTGATGCAAGATTATTATTGAACATGGTGCTTAAGTGGGGAGCCAGTTCGTTCTGAAGTCCATGCAAAATGCAGCCTGGGATGTTGTCCGGTCCCATGGATGCTGTGTTTTTGGCTTTAGAGAGTGCACCTTTTACCTGCGTAGTTTTGATTACAGGGACTCTGCATTTTTCCTGTACATATATGGGCCCCTTAGGGGTTGGGGGAGTAAAGTTAGCACTGAACCTATCTGCCAGGATGTTGGCAATATCAGTTGGTTATGTAATTTTCTTGCCGTTGTGCTGTAACTCAGAGCAGACCTGGGTGTTGCCATCAAGATTCTTGACATAGCTAAAGAATGCTTTGTGGTTGTCCTTAGAATTAGTGGTGATTTTGTTTTCATAGCTAGCATTGGAGGATCTTATAAGGGATCTCAGCTTCTTACTGAGGCTGACCAGGGAGCTCCTCCACTCATGGGATTTTACTCTCTTTTGCAACAGTTTCTTCCTTCTCTTGTACAGTTTGTTTATGGCAGGGGACCATCAGATTGGCTTCCTTTTTTTGGAGGACAGCATCTTGGTTCTGTTTGGGATAGCACAATCCCTGCACTTGTGTAAGTGCTTATAGAGTACATTTGTGTAGGATTCAGCAGTTGTAACTGTATTGTCCATCTGCATGGGTGTCATGAAGTTCACCACTTCTGTCTTAGGAAGCATGAAGTTGGCTTTGGAGAAAAATTTTTTACCACGGTTTCCTTAATGGGGGTGGGGGTGGAATGTGGATATCAAGGGTGATTAGCTAATTGTCAGATCGGACCAACGAGGAGTTGACTTCAGGTGTGGAACACCGGTCACTCATGTTGGTAATGACTAGGTCTAGGATATTGTTGCCCCTGGTGGGGGTGTGGATAAGTTGATCCAGGGCATTGGAGATTATGAATTCCAGAAAGTGTTGAGCTAAGGAGTTGGTACATGAGTAGTTTTCCCAGTTATAGGTGGGGTAGTTGAAGTCGCCCATTATTAGGGTGTTTGGTTGAATCCTAATATTTTCCAGTACATCAAGAAAAGAGGAGTGGGAATCCTGTAGCAAGCTACAATTTGGATTGCAGTTTTGCCCAGAGTTAGTTGCACTTGGATAACCTCGGATGCATTATGATGAGCAACTAGCCTGGAGGTGTGGATATCCTTAATGAATATGGCCACACCTCTGCCTTTGGTGTTTCAGTCCAGGTTAGGTGGCCGAAAAGTGTGGTATGAGTTTTAGCCTGGTAATGCAGGGGTGCTCTCTGGAGCCTTGAACCAGGTCTCAGTCACTGCACAGATACCGATGTTCTCCATTTTAAGGAGTGCCTTGAGTGAGTGCATTCTGAGATTTAGACTTCTAGCATTGAGTAGCATTACCCTCAGTTTTTGCTTGACTGTTCCTGTTACGGTGGTGAATTTATTTGAACCTTGCCTAAAAAGGCACTATAGGGGCAGCAAGAGCCTTAACCAGTATCAAGAATCCCAGAGGCGACAGGTGCAGGCCATCTCTGGCAAAGCATCGTGGTCTGTCGACCATGTCATCCCAAGCAGACAGATACTGGATCCCCTTAGAATAACACCAGAAGCTTAGCCAATTGTTGAAGTCAATCATTTGTCCTTGTACTGTGGTATCATTCTGGGCGATGACAGAATGCTACTCAGGGCTAGGGTCATACCTGCCTGGAATACAAGATTGGAGAGCTCTTCCATGTCTCTTTTCATGTAGTCCAGGGAGGTATAGGTCATTCACACCAACACGGACAATGACAGAGTTATATTTGTACTTGTTGTGGAGTGACCTGAGTGCGTGGGTTATGTGGCAGATCCTGGCACCCGACAGGCAGCTAACAGTAACCTTCTCCTTGTTTAGCCTGGTGAGTGGGACATCAGTGTGCCTGACCATAGAGTCACCTATGACTAGTGTGTTGGGTACGTTGTTTTGCCTTACTGGCTGTGGTTAAGTGGCACACTGAGTCTGTGGACTATGTGTCATTTGGGTTGTGTTGGGGGATGGAGGTTGCTTGCGTTTCTGCTTTGGTTGCTTAGACAGATTATTATTCAGAGCCTCCGCAAATATTTTTGTGTTACTATGTGTGGATTTTGGTGGTGTAGATTTAGTGAGACTATGTGATGAGTGTGGTGTGGTGCAAATGTTTACCTTCTCCTCATGAATGTCAAGTTCATTCTTGGTTGGAGAGAGCTTTACCTCCAGTTTGGCTAGATAAGTGCATCTCTCACAGGTTATAGTGTTGGGTGGTAGGAGGAGAGGGTTGTCTGTGTACATGAGGCAATTTCTACATTGCCCCAAGATGCCCAGATTCATCAGATAGACAGGAGAGAACAATGGGAACTGACCCTTGGACATGCCTGAATAAAAAACTTTTCCTCTAGATAAGTGAGGAAAGTGAGTACAAGAGCTGTTTTTCTCTAAGCAAGTGAGAAAAGCAAGTACAAAAACTGTTTTCCTCTAGGTAGTGAGGAAGGTTGAGTGCTATAGTAATTAGTAGCTTATTTAGTGCTTACAAGTTCTGAACAAGTGCTGAGCACGGATAAGCAAATTTAAGTGCTAAAACTAAGAATCTGTATCTGCAGTAGATGAGTTACAGGACAGAAACAAGTGCAAATGCAGGCTTTCAAATCAGAAAGTTGAGAGAGATGGAAGACATTGCCCAAGCGGCCAATAACTACAATTTCTGGGCCAGAACCACTCCTTATGTGGTAGACAGGTTACCTAGTGCTTACCACTCCCACTGATAAGTTAGAAGGCTTCCCACCAACACAGAAAGGCTTGAGGGGCTCAGAAACTTACATACAGTCCTGGATACAGCAAATCTATATCTGGAACACTAGTTACAGGAAACGTAGGAAACAGGCTTACCGTTTTTTCTTTTCTTTTTTTTTTTTTTAACAGAAAAGTAGCAAAAACAGTAGTAAAAACAATTCACATGCAGTGCAAGCTAGCACACTTGAGTATGCAGCAATATTAAACCAAACACAGTTTAAAAATGCAATTAAATTAAAAAGGACTAAAAGCAAGTGCAGAAAAAGTTTATTAGGTACAATGTGGCAAAGAGATGGGACTGGGGGAGTGTCCCAGATCAAATCTACAGTGGAGTGGGCAACTGCAAAAGCCACCAAATTTAAACTATAAGCCAAAATAGGGAGGGTGGGTGGGACAAAACAGTTTCAACAGAGATCTAAGCAACAACTAACAGTACAGCAACAACTAACAGTACAAACTCTAAAACCAAAAAAATATATACTCAGCTCTGTATATTTGCAGATAGATTGGAAAGCAGTCTCTCAGAACACAGGTTCCAGCAATTAAATGCAGGCTGTTACTAACAGGTCTAATTTTATACAAGTGATCTTTGAGTTAGACAACACACAAGCTGTAAAAAACAGTTATACAAACTAAAGACACGGAAGAATATGGGGGGAGGGGTGGGGAAAACAGTTTCAACAGAGATCTAAGCAACAACTAACAGTACAAACTCTAAAACCAAAAAAATATATTCAGCTCTGTATATTTGCAGACAGATTGGAAAGCAGTCTCTCAGAACAGGGAGACGACAGTTTCAACAGAGATCTAAGCAACAATTAAACTCTAAAAACAACAAATATATACTCAGCTCTGTATATCTGCAGATAGATTGGAAAGCAGTCTCTCAGAACATGGGTTCCAGCAATTAAATGCAGGCTGCTACTAACAGGTCTAATTTTATGCAAGTGATCCTTGAGTTAGATAACACACAAGCTATAAAAAACAGTTATACCAACTGAAGACACGGCAGAAAATGGGGGGGGGGGCAGTTTCAACAGAGATCTAAGCAACAACTAACAGTACAAACTCTAAAACCAAAAAAATATACTCATCTCTGTATATTTGCAGATAGATTGGAAAGCAGTCTCTCAGAACAGAGTCAACAGTTTCAACAGAGATCTAAGCAGCAATTAAAAAACTCTAAAACCAAAAAAGATATACTCAGCTTTGTATATCTGTAGATAGTCTGGAAAGTAGTCTCTCAGAACACAGGTTCCAACAATTAAATGCAGGCTGTTACTAACAGGTCTAATTTTATGCAAGTGATCCTTGAGTTAAATAACACACAAGCTGTAAAAGTCAGTTATACCAACTGAAGACACAGCAGAAGATAGGGGGGGACAGTTTCAAGAGAGATCTAAGCAACAACAAACAGTACAAACTTTAAAACCAAAAAAAAAAAATACTCAGCTCTGTAAATTTGCAGATAGATTGGAAAGCAGTCTCTCAGAACAGGGAGACAACAGTTTCAACAGAGATCTAAGCAACAATTAACAAACTCTAAAACCAAAAAAATATTTATTCAGCTCTGTATATTTGCAGATAGATTGGAAAGCAGTCTGTCGGAACACAGGTTCCAGCACTTAAATGCAGGCTGTTACTAACAGGTCTAATTTTATGCAAGTGATCCTCGAGTTAGATAACACACAAGCTGTAAAAACAGTTATACCAACTGAAAACATGGCAGAAAATAGGGGTGGGGGTGGGGAAACAGTTTCAACAGAGATCTAAGCAACAACTAACAGTACAAACTCTAAAACCAAAAAAATATACTCAACTCTGTATATTTGCAGATAGATTGGAAAGCAGTCTCTCAGAACACGGGTTCCAGCAATTAAATGCAGGCTTTTACTAACAGGTCTAATTTTATGCAAGTGATCCTTGAGTTAGATAACACACAAGCTGTAAAAAACAGTTATACCAACTGAAGAAATGGCAGAAAAGAGGAGGGGGGGGGTGTTTGCAGAAGACAGTTTCAACAGAGATCTAAGCAACAACTAACAGTACAAACTCTAAAACCATAAAAATATACTGAGCTCTGTATATCTGCAGATAGATTGGAAAGCAGTCTCTCAGAACAGGGAGACAACAGTTTCAACAGAGATCTAAGCAACAATTAACCAACTCTAAAAACAAATAAAATATTCTCAGCTCTGTATATTTGCAGATAGATTGGATAGCAGTGTCTCAGAACACAGGTTCCAGCAATTAAATGCAGGTTGTTACTAACATGAGATCTGACCACAAATTAGTCTAATGCTATCTGACCCCCCAATAGCAACTAAATTAAAAAACATTTCCAAAGTAGATTATAACCTCTTACAGGATGGTATAAATAGCCTCACTGCACCTCACCCCTCAGATGGAACAGGCAACTACGCCAAGTTCTACACCAATGTTTTATACAAACACTTGTATAACTACACTGACTCAGCCATATCTGATTGGACTAAAACAAGCTCCTGAAGGAACAGCAAGCCTGCTTACTGGACAACTGCCTTTAACTGGCTTTACAACATGAGGAAGAAATTGCTGTCTTAGAGTTAGATAGCATGGGTGCTAAACTAGAAACACTCCTTTCCTCAGTTTAAATAAGCAAATAAGACTTCTTGTGAAGTTCTCCAAAGCAAACTATGAATCCAAATTTGCTTCCTCAACTAAGTACAATCATAAGGCATTCTTTAGCTACATCCATAACCTAAAAGGAAAGCCCCAGATTTGTGCCAAACTGGTAGTTATTGATATTACATATATTGAGCCTGTGGACATAGCCAACCTGTTGGCCAATAGGTTTTGTGAAAACTTCACTCCCCTGTCCCAGCCACACGTACCCCATAACATACCCACCACCTGTCCCCTACCTTGTATCTCTAAAGAGCAGGTCATAAATGCCCTCTCTAAGGCCAACAACACAGCATCTGTGGGACCTGATAACATCCAAGGCTGTGTCCTACATGGGTTCCAACAAGAATTAGCAACAGCATTGAGTACTCTTTTCAATCATAATCTAAGCACTGTCTTCATCCCAGCTGAATGGAAAATGGCCACCATTATTCTCTTGCACAAAGGTGATGCTTCCACTGATCCCAGCCTGACTAGCCTTATCTGCAAAAACATAGAGTGAATCCTCTTGGATATAGGTGATCTCCAAACACTTGACCCTAGTCAATTTGGATTTGTCAAAGGGAGAGCATGCCTGTTAAGCCTGGTGGACTTACTTGAGACAGTCACCAAGGCCCTGGACAAGGGGAAATCTGTGCATACAGCCTACCTTGACTTAGCCAAGGCTTTTGACCCTAACCTCTACTTAGGCATCATTGAGAAAATGACCCAGCTAGGTATCAATCCTTGCATCATTAGATGGGTTACTAACTTTCTCACTGATAGAACACATATAGTCAAAATAGGGAAATCCACATCCAACAGCAGACATGTATCCAGTGGTGTCCCACAGGAATCAGTCCTGGGACCTCTGCTGTTTGGAATCTATTTTTCTGAACTACAAGCAAAAACTAAGGGTCTGTGACTGACAAAGTTTGCTGATGACTGCAGACTGTGAGCGGTCATAGAATCTCCAAATGATATCAACATCCTACATACCCACAACTCAAATGGTACATGGATTACTCTCTCTCTAAAGAACTCAACGTGGTATATGACATTAATAATATGGTATAGAGTATTATTAATTTAGTATATGAACCTGCTGGAGGGACAGATTTGTCTCCCGGAGGTTACTACACCTTTGGAACAGACTCCCACTTCATGCCAAACAGAGCACCTTCATACGCAATCTGGACGACTGGATAGGTAACTATAAATTCACCCTGGGGGATTCCACCTGTGTCCCTCTTGGACAGGGGCAATAGGTGTTGATCTTGAAAATAAGGTAGAACTTGTCTAGGCTTGTAAGGGACCTAGGGGCATTAGCCTAGTAAGTTCCTACAATCCTATGATCCTATATCAGGTAACATGTTTAGCAAAATATGTAGCTGAAAATACCATTCTGGACATAGTGTGTCAAGGTAAGTTCTCCGTAAGCATGTGCAGCTCATAACTAGATGAAAACTATTTACTTTTTCTGCCAACAAAGTGCTTTAGTACCCTCATCTAAAAAAAAGACATACAGATATTATGTAATGAGACTCCACAACAAACTTCTTAAGTGAAACATGGATCTGGTAGTAGGATATTAATGTAGCTACAACTGTAATGGCTGCTGATGCCATGATCCTGTAATTTGTGAGAGATGTTCAATTGATACATGTCATACAATGCTTAGAACATCTTCTTTTCTGTTGTATATATTGTATATATGTTAAAAAGTAAT
Organism: Protopterus annectens; assembly: GCF_019279795.1. Classification (NCBI taxonomy): domain Eukaryota; kingdom Metazoa; phylum Chordata; order Ceratodontiformes; family Protopteridae; genus Protopterus; species Protopterus annectens. The sequence goes on along the minus strand of NC_056739.1, from coordinate 1,942,200,498 downwards.
AAAATACTAAAACAAAAAAAGAAGATTCAAGAGGCACTTGAGTATTCAAAAGTAATGGTCCAATCAGAGTGATCCAGCAGAACTAAAGTCTTTGTCTCTAGCTCACTGGGTTCTTAGCACAGAATTATTCTATTTATTTTGACAGTACCAATGGTTAGGCAAGAGAAGATACTATACAGTCCATGTTACGCATCTAGCTGGATGAAATTCTTTGGCACCATACAATGTTATGGGAACCCACAACACACCACAGACATAGGTTTGAAATTTTCCTATCCACAGTCACTGGCTCACCACAAGTACAAAATGGGAAACAGACATTAAAGTATAAAAGAGGCACTTGGGCCTAATAGGTTTACATAGCTAAAAAAACCCCACTAAGAACAGCTTCAAGTGCAATAACCAGGTACATGGAAGCATACAGCAGTGTAGTATTTCAGTCAAAGATTCATAGTTATTGCAAATGATATTTGAATCCTCCTAAGGCTACTATTAAGTATCTAAAAGCATGCAGGCAGTTTTCACATACTTATCTAATAGATCTCTTTAGACACTTTTGTGCGTGTATACAGGAAGGTCATATAAAGGTGTAGTTCGAAAACAGAAAAGGTACCAAACTAATGTAAGCCTTAAACATGCCCTGAGTATTAAGACCACAGATGTTGAGACTCTGCCTGTTCAGCACTGCTAATGCAGTGTGCAGATGTTTAATCCATTTGTTTCCTCACAGAAATAAAAACAGACAAATTTCCATGTTGATTTTATCAGACAAAGCACGCTTGTTTATATTTTACAATAAACATCCCCATACAAAATTAAGACTCTTAAATAGCTTTGTTTTATTATCACAAATTTTGTTTGTGCACATCATTACAAGCTGATGTTATTATTAGTTCTTTAATTCTTACTTACTCTATGCTGTTAAAAGTGAAAACAAAAATGTCATTAGTTTTATCACACAAAAGCAAACATTCATTATAGTAAACGTCCTGTATGTGTTTCCTGATCTTTCATAAACTATAAAACCTCTTGTGTTCTCATATTGCTAATCTTAAACAGAACAAAAGCCAACAGGGTACAATTCCTGCCAGGTACAAATGTGACACCCTACCATTCCTGTGTCTTCAAAATAAATTCAAATCCCTTTCAGCTGACCATCATACATTATTTTCTGATTTGCTTCTTGAGTAGGACAATGCAATATATAATGCAACTGGGAAAATGCTTCAGTTTACCACCTGTACTGCTCAGTAAAAATATTTGGAGGAAACAGCATAAACCTGTTGCAGTTCTGTCAAAAAATATTAACAATAATGTCATAATTTATGGAGGAAAAAGCAGCTGGGCTTAGGCAGTATTTCTTAGAAGACAAGTTTATCAAGACAAAAACAGAAACTTAAGTACAAAGTAGAAAGTATATTCATTGGCTGTACAGTTATAATAGGTGGTATTATGGTTGCATGAACAAAAGTAGGTCAGAAGAGAATGCAGCCGCATACACCACAGCCCAAACCTAGCATTGCCAAATGGAATTATACTTGAGACATGGAGGTAAATGGCACTATAACCTCATAACAGAAGGCTGCAGGACCTGATGGCCCAGCTGGATGCATTAAGTAACTATTATATACAGGCTACAAACTTGCTCAGTTCATTCCTAAAACAGAAAGATTTAAGGATGCATACTCACAATCACCCACTGCATGGGTGCCAATAGCACTATGGGTGCTCATTTGTTAAGGTTTTTGCATCAGAGTTGTAAGGTCCACAGTTCATTACAGATTAGTACTTACAATCTGTGTTGAGTCTATATGTTCTCTTTGTGTCTGTGTAGGATTTCTACAGGTACTCTAGTATGGCTGCTGTAAACTACCACATGTTTGTATGTGGTCTCTGTGACATAGGGCATAGCTGAACATGGTCTATGAAGGGTGACCTCACTTCCCGTGTAAAGTAATTACATTAAAGGAGGATGGGAGTGAGTAGCTTCTACCTGCTCATCCATCTTGGGAAGCAGACAGGTCTGGTTTGGTACATAGGTGACACCCAGTGGGAGCACTACATATCTACCTCTATAGCTTGGGTCTATGAAGCCTTCAGTCCCATGTACAATCATACTGTAATCTGAGGGAACCCCTGAATGGCAGCTATAGTGGAGATCAAAAGAGCAAACACAGGGTTGGAGAGTTTTCTGTTGGGTTAGAGGTAGTCCACTTTGAAGAAACAGCAAGAATGGCCTGGTCCCAAACCCCTAGCTGTTGCTGCAAGTGGGTGATCTTATGAGGGATTCCTGGGCAATGAATGCCCTCTAGGGCTCTTGCCTGCATGTGAATCCCTGGTTCCCACAGCCTTGGAATGAATGGGAGGATTGGATGCAAGCTGAAAAACCATCAGACTTGGTCCTAAGGGGTTAAAATATTACATTAAAATACTTCATGTTGCTTTTTGTTTCAAAGTAAATTAAATATTCTCCTTTGTTTAAGAAAATTTTATTGTGAGCAAGCCTCCTTACCCTGTGTCAGTGATGCTAGTGGTGTTTTGTCAATTATAGTCATCCTACAGATAATTTAAAAGTAAATATGTTGTCAAGACTAAAAAGTTGAAATTAATCAAAATATCTGTAAGTAAACTTCTTGAATGTAAAATGCATAGTATGCATCATTATACCCCCTCCATGTATGAGTCTGACGTCTCTGCTAACTGCAAAAATCTGCAAACACAGTAGGAAGAATAAGTACAAAAACATTCATAAAAGCTGCTACAAGTTATTAGAATTAAAGGGGCATCAGAGGGACAATAAGGGCAACTCTAAAAAGCATCACCGTGCTGGTACAATGTTTCAGAGTCAAACAGCAAAGTCTGCATTAAACACTACAGAAATGCCGAATAACTATATGGTTACTCTGTTCTATACTGACTCACTCACCTGTTACTTCTGAAAAGACAACAAGAGGGAGTACAATGATTAAAACTTTGTATTTTTATTTTTATTTTTTAGAACTAACACACAGAAGTAATCAGACATTATTTTCACGTATTGTCAAGGTATCTTACATAGATCACTGCTGGCTTAACTCACTAATGGTTTTGTATTTGCAATTCCATAACTATGAAGGAGGGAGTAGCACTGAAGGTCAGCTTTTTCAGTTTAACAAGATCAACAACTTGATTCAGCATTTATCAACAAAGGCAACATAAGCCACAGTAATTATTTTGTTGTTCGATCATTAATTACTGTTTGCAGGCACAGCCAGATCATGCTCAAATGGGGCCCAAGGCAGGGTAACACACCAGTGTTTTAAATTTGTAGTTTTGTACATTTTTCCAGTAAGCAGTGAAACAAAACATATGAACCAATAATGTTAAGGCTACCTATTTCAGAACATTTGAACCATAAAAGGCCACTCAGACTGCTGTCAATATGCACAATCTCTGCTGAAGTGAAAATCATCAGGCTAATTCCACATTAAAAAGACCTATAATTAACTTTACATTCAGTGCTTCATCTACAAATTCAGTGTCTGCTGCTCTTGAAGAATAAAATTGCCTAGTCCTTAAAAAACATGCTGGTGATATGCAATAGCAGTTTCATAGTCAGCAGGTATTTCATCCAAAGGAGGACACACTTAGGAGTAGAACAACACCCCCCCCCCCCCCATGTTGCACATTACTGTCAGCTATTGCTCTAACTAATGGGAAAATAACTCACAGCCTTCTACACCAAAAGTAAGTGTGCTACCTGTAGCAGCACTGAAACTGAGTAGCACAACAATGAATTCAGACTGAGATTGATAGACTGTAATAAATACATACACAAATAAATAAACAAATAAATAAAGGAAACCTGGCAGTTGGTGTGGAGGTTTAATGCACTGACTTGCTAAATAACAAGGCTCATGGTTTGACTCTGCACAAAGTTACTTAAGTAGACATCCAGCCTAACTGGAGCATCACACACACACACACACACACACACACACACACACACACACACACACACACACACACACACACACACACACACACACACACACACACACACACACACACACACACTCACACACTCTGCTGTTTGCAGTCTCCAGCACTGCAGTCCTGCTCCACTCTGCTTGCTTAGCTATCAAATCTCCTGGCTTAAATGTAACATTTACATTAGGATGTAAAAGTTTCTGGGGTTTACTGTTCTTTTTACAGAAGTCTCCAGTGAAGTCCTAAAGTCCTACTGTGTTCCTATAGAAAGTCTCCAGTTTTAGGGATATCTTCAGACTTTTTATTTGCAGATGATTTTATTTTATCAACTCTCCAAGGCAACACAGGCCCTAGGCAACTGCCTTGGTCGCCTAGTGCTGGATCTGGCTCTGTTTGGAAGCCTGTTCGGTTATACATGGTACCTCAATAGATTTCCCATGATAGAGTTTACAACTTACCCTCAAGCATATCTCTTAACTGACCAGATTTACATAGAATTCCCAGATTTTTACCTCATATTTTTGCCCTTTTCCTAAAAATTTGAGGTTTTCTGTCAAATCATTTTGAACTGAAATCATTAAATAATAGCAGACATTTGAGTTTCAGACTTCAGAAAAAAATGCATGTTAGTCTAGCAACTTTCTACATTTATAGAAGCAATATTTAAAATCTGTCCATGATGTTGGGCCTTTGTCTCCCCCATTATTTTTAGGTTAGTTCAGAAATCTTGCACTAAGAGTTTGAAAGGTGTGCCCTCAAGTTTGTTGACTTCACTGGTAGTTATATTAGTTAGGGGATGCAGGAAGTGTAGCTTTGCAAAATGTTTTCAACAGCTGCCCATTAAATCTCTCGGATGCAAGCAAACAGCTTCAACAAGTTAGTCAGCAAATACATAACTATCTTGTTGTATGTAACATTTAATTAATTGATTAATTGCTGTTTAATACATACACACACACACACACACACATACACACACACGTACATGCAAGCAAGTGAGCATGCATGCATACAGCCAGATTTTTTGGAACTGTACACCAGCAGCTCCATTCCCCTTTATGTATGTTCCCTCACACAAACACACTTTCCATATACTGCATCTTTTAGGGCAGACTGTATTTCCAGCACTGAGGAGTGAAAACATAAAATGGCAGGCTTAAACATTCAGAAAGCACAGCTTTTTTAAAATTTAGATATTTTAAAGTCCGACACATCTTTCTGCGCCAAATACATTAATTATTCCAAAAACATGAACCTGGTAACACCATTGCCAACACACATACACAACCAAATAAATAACTAAATAAAAAATAGTAATTAGAATACACTTCTGGAAAATGTAACAGTAGCAATACAACAGATGTCTGTATAATTACAGTGAGGCACTCAAATAACTCCTTACTATTACAAAGAAATAGGCATGTGTTGCAAATTGTGAACAAACAGAGAAAATCTGATTGATGCCCTTACTCAATTTGAGGTATTGCTTAAATGCGTATGCCAGAATCAATCAGTTGCCATAATTTATTTTTTTTTACTTTGCAAGCTTTTACTAGCTTGACAGATTTTATTCTTTGCTGGAGTGTAACTTGATATCAACCATATTTGAATCTAACTGCCATTTTCATTTCATCCATTAATTGGGTGTATTGCTGGTTTTACATTGCTCCTCACCATTATTTACAAAGTATTCAGCTACACTGCTGCAAGACACTTTAGACATTCAGTTGTTGTCCTGACACTGAACTACTGTTTTAGTTCTTCACACTATATGGATAAATAACTGAAGGGAACTACATATTTTGCACATTTTTTTAGTTTATTTTATTAAAGGTTCCCTGTTTGCTTGCATATAGTACTGTTTGTTTCTTTGCTCGATTTTTTTTGATCCTTCTGTTTCTTTGGTGCACTCTTTCTCTCTCTCTCTCTCTCTCTCTCTCTCTCTTTTTTTTTTTTCTTTTTTGATGGGTTCTGTGTCCGGCAGCTTTGTAAACCATGTGGTTGTGTGAGCTGATATAATCAAATTTAGAATGACAACAGACTGGGTTAAGAGTTTTAAAAATGGAACTGCTGTCATTTATTTATGCTTGCAGATGATTGAAGGCCTAGTAGACTTAGATAACATGTTTGTCCTGTTGTTCTGATGACAAATGCTGTCAAAATAACTCACTCTCATCCGTCTTCTTGTCAGCTTTTGTAACTTTTGTCTGGACTATCTCTGAATGACTACTTATTTTGAAAATTTGCCACTTTTCTATTGCTTTATTCATTAATTTAGTGAATTACTTGTAATTTACCGCACTATTATGTTTTCTAAATACACAGATTATATGAAACAATAACACATCATCACATATTGTATATTTATGCAGTACATGAAGCAGGGTGAATGTACTTGGGGAATGGTAAATAGGCTACGCTTGTTGTGCACTTCTGACATTAAAATAAAACACACATAAGCACCTTGCACTGTATTGAAGCAACATGGTTACACTCAGAAATGTATCCATCCATAGAGGTTACACTCAGAAATGTATCCATCCATAGAGTACTGGTGATGTGGGGAGGATGCTGATCAGATCCATATGTGGTGAACATGTAGTGAGGATGTACCACTACAGAAAGGAGAATGAGATCTACTGTATATTACTGTGGAAGAAAACACCAGCTCTGCATGACTTATGCTTTTCTGGGATGTACAAGAGCATGATGGACTGGAGATAAAATACTAGAACTTTAAATGCTCATCAGAAAAGTGAGGCAAATGAAAACTAAGACCTGGAAGGGGGTGAGGCTGGAAATTTATGCAGAAGGAGATTTGAGGAGATGGATGCTAATATGCACAGTGGATGTAAAGGAGTGTTTGTTGATGAGCAGACTAACCAAACAAAGGCGTAAATGTGAGTGACTTAACAGATGAATACATATTTGTACTGGAGTAGCAGTAGAAGTAATAAGTACATCTGCAAGGATAACCTGGAATAAGATACACTGTGCCTACTGGGGTAAACTTCTGAAACACGAGGGACAGTGAAGCAGATTTCCCTGAATTCTGCATATGGGGATTAATAAAGAACAGCACACATAAGGGGAATTCTGGAGAAGAAATGATACAACCCAAATTATGTGTATGTGGGGGAGCAGCACACATAAGGGGAATTCTGAGGAAGAAATGATACAACGCAAATTATGTGTATGTGCGGGGGTATGAATGAGATGAGAAAGAGAAGAAGTGCAAATAAATTATAGTCATTTGATATAAGATGTAAAGTTAGGTGTTCATGCTATACATATTCAGGCAATTATGTTGTATAATATGTAATATGGGATGAAAATGTATATGTGAAAATGGCTATGTTAAATGGTATTGTTGAAAACTACATTATATATACGGTTTGATTTTTTTTTTTTTATGGTGCCAAGGTGCCAGTCTGATGTCCAACTTTCAGCTCAGCGAAGGCACTCCCATTACCGCATGTCTTTCGGATGCCACTCGACCACAGGGAGGACATGCAGACTCCACACAGAAGGCGCTCCAGCTGAGAATCCAATGGGAGAACCTTATATATACAACAATAATGACAAAGTTAAAAAAATGATTGCACTTAGAATTTAGTAAAAAGACAGCTTTGTCAAGTACTTTTTGGATGTAAGAAAGTTGCTGTGTAAAATTGTTTTAAGCAACTTTCAGTGCTGCTAAGCTCATCCCTTGTGCCAAAGCATTAATAGCTGCAAACATAGCAGAATCTCTGAAGCATTATCCTAACTTTAAAAAATTGTAATACATTTTACTGCCATGACAAATAAAACACAATTGGAGCAGAGTGGCATGTTTTACAGCTTTTAAAGTTGGTTATTCATCAGAGGGACACTGTTTCTACCCACTATGTATGTGGTAGCACTAAGCGTTTCATGGCTATCAAAGGTGAGCTAGCTTTCATGCTCCTACATTTTTGTTTATTTCAGGAGATACTTCTCAAACTTCACTTCCTTCCATTCTTGAGGTAAATTTTTTTGATACCCATATTTCAAGCACATAAGTTGTCAAGTATCAGAGATCCCAACATCCTATGTTACATTGTTTACAAGCATGTGATGATCTGAACTAATGTTTCGGTATACAATGTAGCTAAAACAGAATATAAGTCTCATAGCTTTGAAAGCTGTAACACATTTTGCACTGCCACAGTTTCAAAATGTGGCACAGTGAAATTTCTAACAGCTTTTAAAACTGTCAGTTGATCAGAGGTATACTGTCTTCTAATCACTGTCTTGGTGGCTGCAGTAAGTGATTTATGGCTTTAAAAACTGTAAAACATTTCATTGTCCTACACTTTTTGTTCTCTCTGGAGTTGGTAATACATCACAGCAGCTGTAATATGATCATAAAAACTATGGAGCATTAAGGCTGTTTCTACAATCATAACTGATATGTCATGTGCTCTCAAAATAAATGCCAATAACCACTTCTTGAAATTTGCTTTGTTTCACTCCAAAAACTATTTTCTTGGCATCTGTTTTTCAAATACATAATACACTGGTTATGAACCCAGACCTGATCATAATACTTTGTATTATTTATTTATCACTACATTGCACTGGCATACTTGAGTTTTGTAAAGTGCTCAGAATTCAAACACTCAAGCAAACGTAAGTAAGCTGAAGAATACATTGGCAAGTGCATGGCAATTTACTAGTATCAAATGTTTTAGGCAAAAAGTGGAATATGCCAAACACTTGTTTTATGTTCAGCCCTTAATAAACTGGAAAAAAAACATACTATGTAAATACAAAGATGCTTTTCACTTCATTTGGAATTCATCTGCCATTACCCAACTTGGAGCCCCCATTCTGTCACTTGAAGGCTTCTGCAACATCACCCAAGGGGCATATGCATAGCATACATGCACACCTCTGGGTCTAACATGCATATTTATTCTTTGGCAATGTTTCCACAGTATTACTATGGAAAAGATACAGTAAACATTGCACACATCAGGATCCTGAAGACCAAAAATGTAAATAATGCTGCTAAGTGACTGAAATGTCACATGGACCATCCTTCTTTCTTTGTTATAAAGTACAATAAATAATCATAAATAAAACGAAAATGGTATGACGTCTGCCTTTGAATATTACAGTCATTGATCATATAGTACACTGAATTTGGCTAAAGATACTTTAAATTTCTTTGAAGACACATCTTCATTTGTGTTACTCTGTATAAACGCTGTTTATTTATCCCTCCAACAAGAGCTACAAATTCCCATTGGCAAGCCCTCTGTGCTGTACTGAAGTGGCCACATTTGTCATGTTAGTAACACATGGATAAGTTATGCAGTCCATATCATATTAGTACTGTTAAGCATGGAGAAAATAGAGTATAGCATCGTTCTATAGTACAACAACAGAAACAAATGCAGAATTTACAATATGCATTAAGCAAATCTCTGAATAAAACCTATGGGCAAGGCTTCTGGAAGAAATTAAAACAAAGTCTAGTGATTAGTAAAATGCACATTATGGGCACAACTGACCAATATTGTTAAACAGCATCCCATTGAGATGTCCATCAGCTGACAAAAATATTCTCAAAAAATCATGTGGGAAAGTAAAGCACTGTATTCCAAAATTTTCTTTTATTTACTTTATTTTATTTTTATTTTATTTTACATCTGTTGACTGGGATAGTCTGACTGGATACATGTTCATTTTCAGCGGTGGCCTGGGCAGAAAAGCTCCAAGATAATAATTCACATTGAACATTTAGTAAATCCTAGTTTCAAGCAGATTACAGTCATAAGCAATACCAGCATTTAGCACATATAGTAGTAACTTATAAAACACTTTACAAAACATAACATTATTTTCAAAGTTAAACATACATAACATTACATCCAGGTATAAGACACACTGAGCAGCAGTTATACAATTGACCCTTCCTGAAATGGAGTGGTAGAAAAAAGTTAGAAGTAGTTGAAGGTAATGTTGAAGGTATGGCTGTCTGGAAAACTGAGCCTTTTTAAGGAAAAAGAAAACAATATGAACGGCACTGTTTGAACCTACCTGAGTTTTACTTGGCAAAGCAAGTGTTCACAAAATACACAAAAGATACTACTGTTACATTTAATCATGTGTTTACCAAAAAGTGCAAAGAGTGAAATATAACAAAGGAACTTAATGCTTGAGATATATATATATATATATATATATATATATATATATATATAATATATATATATATATATATATATATATATATATATATATATATATATATATATATATATATATATACATATATATATATATATATATATGTGTGTGTGTGTGTGTGTGTGAGTGTGTCTGTGTATGTATGCATGCATACACACAAACATATATAAATATATACACATTTCATATATATATATGTGTGTGTGTGTGTGTGTGTGTGTGTGTGCACTTATTTATGGCTCTAGTGATCCAAATCAAATCCATTAAACATTGATGACACTTATGTCAACAATGCAAAGTAAAAAATAACTTTTTAGTAGGGGCACCCCCTACACTTCTTCTGAGATTGCAAAATTCCCAGGAAAAGGGCATATTGCCTGACCTCTTTCATAACTGTTGACCATCTGTTTTGCTGTTGAAAGTGTGTCAATGAAATAGAAGTTAAATAAAACTCAACTCAACCTATGGCAGTATACTCATATATATGTATAAGAACCTTTTGGTCAATATTACAAACCCCTGCAAACGCAGTGAATGCCCGCCTTTACTTACAAGGGCATATAGTACACTCACAGATTTTATAGCATTTGTGAGGCAGAGTAGGTCCATAGGCCATGATCACTTTGTGAATAACCAGCCTTATAGGGCATATCCTGCCTCTAAGAGAGTAAGACAAGATAGGCCTGTGGGGAATTTACATGCACTCATCCAGTCATCATGGTTTGACTTAAATGAAGTGAAAGTATCTCTGTGTTTCATATGTACAACAGATTATTCCAGGGAGGGAGGAGGCACTGAGGACTAGTTGGCGGGACAGATTTGTGTCCCAGAGACTCCCCCTTTTGTGGAATAGACTCCCTCTTCATGTAAATCAGACTACCTCATTATTCCTTTATAAGCACAACCTGAATAACTGGATGTAGAACAGAAAATACACCCCTGGGATTCCACCGATGTCCCTGCTGGGCAGTGGCATAGGGTGCTGCCTTGTTGGAACATGGGCTAAATTCTTGGCTAGGCTTCTAAGGGCCCCAGGGCCAATACCGTAGTAACTTGCTGCGATCCTATGATCCTATGAGTAATAAGTCCCTTCAGGATATCTTATCTGTTCATGCAGTAAGTGTTAGGGTGACCATTTATTTTATGGAGACATAGTAGATCAGGGAAAGCTGTGTAAATACAATGAATACTACACATAAACCACAACATATGAGTCTTTAGTAAAGCTGAGAGTCTCAAACATGTCTTGGTAGCTGTAGGACTTCAGTCTGGTGATCATTTTAGTTATTTACCTATAGTGCATTTCTAGAAAACTGACGTGTTTGTTTGGCTAAATACTAAAAGGGGCATTATATTCTACATTCACTCTGATCATGGCAGTGTATATTGGAATGATAACTATTTCTGACCTGTATGAGACACCTTCAATTGTTAACTGGGCAAGACAGAAGGATTTCCAGACTGCTGTTAATATATGGTAGTCAGAGGATAAAAGAGTCATCTACAAAGGTGCAGACATCTGGTGACCATTTTAGTCTGTGGGATGCAAAGTATATTGTAAACCAAAGGTGTCAATGCTACACTTATTTCAATTTAATTTAAGCCAGTTTCTAATACATCATTGATTTCTATGGTTTAATTCATCTGTAGTAACACAATATCTGATGCTAATTCAACAACATCCAGCTTGCAGTCATTGACAATTTAGTTAGTCATAAGTCTAGGTTAGTGGACTGAACATCAGAGAAGTAGATGCCAGAACAGAAGGGGTTCCAATTCTGAACCATAGTGGAATAACACTAGTCATCTTTTTGATGTCTGTGGTTGCACCTGAAACTTTAAAAATGTGAGTTTTGTCTGTCACATAATTTGCTATTCATCTTGAAACATAAACAGTCTATAACTAAACCTTTAACCATTCCAAGATGGTGAATAGTGTCAAATGCCTTGGCCAGATCCAAATATACTGCATGAATGGTATATTAAATTAAGCAGATATGATTTTCTTTGAAAAAATAAATAACATTTGTTGCAGGTTACGAGCAATTAAAAAATCATATTTTGAGACAGGACTATTGGGACAAGCCTCCTCCATCAATTCCACATTTGTCTGACTCTGTTTAAAATTAATTTATAAGTTGTCCTAAAGGCATCAACATGCTAAACTGTCATCTACTGCATGTAGAAACAATTAAGATGGTCACTTAAAATGTATAGCAACGTCTGAAGTGTTTGTAACTTTTGTTACATTTTGATAATACCAGACTTAAATGTAGTATGTGGTGCAGCAATAGGGGGGTGAAGGAGCAGTTGATCTGGGTGCAAAGAATCAGAGGGTGCTACTGGGAAAAGTAGTTCATGTATTCTTTCTGCACCAGCATTTCTAAATGCCTGTGCAGAAACGTACTTCAGAGCTGTAACAAGTCAATATTGGCTTGCTACAATTTAAAATAAATACAAGTTTTTTTTTTCTCTTCAAGCCACAGATCTTGCAATCCACTTATTACAGAAAACTTCTTTTTTTTCTTCTTGAATGGCAGAGGTGAGGGGGCATGGATCTGACTGTAGTAAACCAACTGTTTCACATGTAAAGAAAAAAGAATAAAATCTTAAGGTTTTAGATGCAAGGGATGAACTTGATGGCTTCCTTTACTTTCCTTTGAGGTATTACTTCTCCTGGACAACCACGACCTATCATCATTTGGCATGATAGAGTAATATAGACAGATTTAAAGGATTATGTGCACGTTGCTGCCTAAAACAGTGGAAATGCAATCCTTGTACATGGGTACCCCAGGACTTACCTTGCAGAGTTGAGGTATTGTCAGCCTACATTTTCTAAGATTTAGTAATGTTTACTACCATGAAAATGCACTCATCTATTTTTGCTGGACAGACATCTTTTTTATAGTGAAGCCTGAGACTGGACAGTTTGCATTCTTTACAGAAGACTGCATCTGAGTACAAATGATACTGCCTCACATATATTAACAAACCTGGAGCTGAACATTTAGATGTAAAGTCGTATGCTGAGGGAGGGAAACTGAAGTCCACTACACAGAGAAATTATATCGTTGTGAACTCTTTTCCCCATACTGTAAGCTCCCATCCTAAATATTTGATAACTTTATTATCATATGTGGAACATTTATGGGCCACCTACAGACTGCACTCTGACAATGAAAAATCAGTTGTGTAGCTGGGAATATCACTAAAACACTGCTTAGCAGAACCCATTTCCTTGTTTTACTTGACTATCCTCTCTGCAGAAGTCAAATATGGTTCTCAACATTGTGGCTTTATAACTTAACAATCTTTATCAAACTGTTCCACTATTATATATTCTATTACAAGATTTGCTTCATAAGTAGAGAAGGTGGTTCAAATAATACAGAAACAGGGTGGAGAGCTTTCTAAAATGCTGTATTAAGTACAACATTGTGAGGATAATTGACTATTTCATATAGGAATTGAATTAGCCTATATGATAAACTATTATATATATATATATATATATAATTAGAAAACAATAAGCACTTCACAATGGATAAATGGTCCTGTAGTCAAACAAAAGTACACAAAAAGAAAAACAACATGGTCTGAACACATCGAACGGATAATAAAACTTTAATTCAGAATGGTAAGCACTTCCTTGCCAATAACAGCACTTCTTCAGACCATAAATACATAAAAACATAGAAGCACATCACACTTAAATAATTAAAAATTACAGTCAAGTAAACCACATGCTCACAAATTAACAAATCACATTCTACAACTTGAACAAGGCAGATGACAACACCACAGTAATTCCCATTCAAATCCATTCATAAAATGTTCTTAGTTAAACAGATTGTGTGCTTCAAGAAAAAGTTTTAAAGGGAGATTCCCATTCTGTCCCAGAGCTTTATCAGCCTGCAACCTAATTATCCAGCATGCCTCCCACTGTGCAGTTTGATTCTTAATATCACTGAGCCGTAAACCATCTCTTATACGCTCAATAACCCTACACTTAAAACAATGAGTAGGATCATTCTGTAAACACGTAATCTGTTTAAGTAACCAAGTTTCATTTGAAAGGTATGAGATTATCTGAGTATGGAATGAATCCTTCCAAAATGTTTTGTTTAAACTGCAACGAAGTTTGAGGTCCTTTGAATGAGTATTTTAGTATTATCAGTATTACTGAAGTGAAGGTGAACTGGCAGGACAGAATCTTTCATTAGCCTGGAAGGTGCAACAGAAACCATCACACATGAGGCAGCATCAAAAAACAAAGGTAAGTAGCTAAGAGAACTTAATCTTTTGATTTTTTTTTTAGAAATTGTTATGATATTTCTACGTGGGCAAGGTGTTTGAAGAGGTATATTGAAAACAGTGTATTGTATTCTATGACTGACCTGATAAGAAAAGACTATAGAGGGAATATGACATCTTTGGAGCTGGAGGCCAATTCTCTGGTAATTAAAAGGCAAATAGAAGTTTTTTTTTTAGTACAACTAATACACGATGATTGAATGACAGTTTGTTGTTAATGAAATTACTTATATCCCTAATAGCTATGCTGATCTTAAGTGGAATGCCATTTATGTAATAATCAGTAAGATAAGCTTGTTTCCCACAAGTCAATAGACTACATTGTTAGATGGTAAGTTTAAGTCCATGGTTGGCACATTAAGAATTAGTACTGGCAAGCTCCTCCCCCTTACAAGAAATTAGGGTTTACAGGTAGGAAGTCAAAATAATACCCAGTTAACATTAATGAGCAAACGTGGTTAGCCCTATACCTTGGACACATGCTTTCATATCACAGAAGTAGATGTCAAAGAGGAACAGATCCAGGACAAAGCCCTGAGAGATACTATTAATGATATGCTTTTAAGGTAAAAAATGTACCATGTATTCTGTCAGACAGCTTGTTTGCTATTAAATGGGTGATATAATGGTTTATGGTTAGACTACTGAGTTTGCACAAAACACCAGCATTGCAAATCATACTGAAGGCTTTGGTGAGTTCCAGTTAGGTAGCATTGACAGAATGGCCCTTGTTGATGGCATCTGTTACATTTTCAAATATAGTACCAATATACTACTGTTTAAGAACCCAAATTTATTAGGGTCAGCAGTGGTTTGCATGCTGCAGATTTTGCTGTTTATGAGGCTGACCGAGATATGTGCCATGATTTTACAGATGACGCTTGTAAGATTAACAGGATGGTAGCTGTCAGGGACTATGGCTGAGGAGCTACAATGGCTGTTCTCCAGATATCAGGTGCCTATCTAATGAACAGATAAAGGAGGCTCATCACTGCTGTACTAAATAGGAGACAGTCTAGTACATAGTCTGGGCTCATAAAGCTATTTTTTCAGTGTTGGATAGAGCTTCTAGGACCTGATCTACTGTGATTTGAGATGAAAGGAAGATTAGCAAATCAAGGGAGGGAGCACAGGTGTGTGTTGGGGGGGTTAAAAAGGAAACAGATTTGCCCGCATCAGACTACGCAGTGCTGTTTGACTGAAGCTCAGTGCAATGGTGGGTGCTACTTCTATTACCTCTGACATTGTTAAATAAGTCATTATGGCTGCACTTGGAATATGTAGCTATTTTTAGTTCACATCTTATGTTACTCTTTTTAAGTGTGAAGTAAGGATTCCTTCATATGAAACACCCGCAAACCGCAAGGAGTATCTTTATTTGCGAAAACTATATCAATCACAGGCTGTAAGTCAAAAGACTCAATCTCTTCTTCTCTCCAGTTGGATCAACTACTATCTCAATGTCCTCTTCTCACAGTAAGCTTTGCTCTCTCTCTCTTCTCCTCTATCCAAAGCTAATGCTTCTTATATCAGTCCAAGTAGCTCCAACCATTCTGACTTTCTTAATTACTTTACTTCTCAATTTTAAATGTAACAATACTTTCATATTTACTATACTAACATATTAAACTGTATTTCATTATCAACCACCCTCTCTCCATCCTAAAGCTTCCATAGTTAAGCTTCCTCTACTTCTCACTATTTAACTGCTATAAACCTCAGGAAATATTACAGTATCTTTTGCAATGCTGGATCTTTCTTTGCTGTATACAACCATGTGTCTATTTCTAATAAATGTTCAACACTTTATATTCCTAACCAATTCAATGTTTAGTACTGTTCAATGTGTGTGATGTCATTCATTTGTGGCAATGGCAGGAATCTGGATCTTTCAGTGTGGTACACAAAATAAAATATTGAGTTTTATGTTTACTGCTTGCTGGGAGAAAAATGGTTCATGTTGGTACTTCCTAATGGTAATATATACTATACACACACTCACACACACACACACACACACACACACACACACACACACACGCGTGTGTGTGTGTGTGTGTGTGTGTGTGTGTGTGTGTGTGTGTGTGTGTTTGTAATTACTTATTATAATGGAATTATGGTAATTATGGAAAATACACTTAATTACTGGTGCCATTACTAGAATATCATCTCAAAAATGGTATTTCTTTTTGTTTTTTAAGAAACTATAAACCAGTGTCCTTGCTAATCTCTAATTTCAGGTCCCATCAGAATGTCATCAGTATATCTCTTCTGTCAGATCTGTGATGCAACCTATCTAAAGCAACAAATACCTGCTAAGTAAGAGGACAGCTAAAGTTTCCCAAAAAAAAAAAAATACATCATATGTTATTTATATATGTAAAAACCATGACTATTATTACTGAGAAAAAATGTTTACCTTGTTTAGCAATGGGCAGCTGTCGAATAGCTAGAAACAATCCATGTCGTTAAAAAAGAGCTATTTTGCATTTAGGCCAAGATATGATTACATTTTCTACTAATATCATATCCAGCACAAAAATAACAATTTCTGTTTCACTGTTTATATGAACATTAACAGTTTTATTCTGACTAAAAAGCATCAACTTAAAAGTGAATAAGATATGACTATTTATACTCACAAACACAATTTTGTGTATTGGGGGGGGGGTTAACTCTACACATCTACCAAATTTTGAAGAGAATATGACTTCTTTAAATGCATAAAATGCTCACACTCAAGCACATAGATGTGATGAAAAGTTTGTGTTTGAAATCTGTGTAAGGAGGTCAAGTGCCTCATAGAATAACCACTCTTCACTCGTACCAGATTAAATCAAAGCTGAAAATATTTAAACAAATGCAGACAAATTTAAAATCCATAGTAGAAAATTGGTGCAGTAATGACAGAAATCCAGCAACTAGAAAATTAGTAACAAAAATGTTAAACACTTAAAAAAAATCTGTGAATAAATACATTTAGCACAAGGTACCCACAAAGAAAATCTCCAAAGTAATGGTGACATAAACTACATTTTGTCAGAATTTGTTTCTATATATAAATGCAAGACTCAGTCAAAACTGTTAGTTAAGTACTCTGGGCCAAAGAATAATGACTATGGTTTTCTCTGTCACTGACATTTGAATCACAACATTAAAAATAATGAACAGGGAGGTAACAGCCTACTAGTTTTTCTCTACTTATCTGATGTTCTCCCATGTGCATAGCATGTGAAGTTTTATCAGTTCAACACAGTAAATCATGAAGGCATCAGTATCAGGTTATAAACAGTCTCCTGTACAATTTAATAGGGTACTGAAGTCCTAGAAGTCTTTCAGGATGCTACAATTTTTAGTGGCATGCCCTGCTATGTCTTAACATGCGTTAGCACTAATCATCAATGTTGCCGGTACCAAAGCCAACAGCCCTTAAGTGCAACTCCCCAGAGAGAAAAATGGGAAATTCAAAAATAAAATGCTTTCATCAAGGGACTCTAGCTTCTAGAAATGCTTATTATAACAACAAAAAAAAAAAAAGCTACAACATTGTAGCAAGTTAAGGGAAAGAGGCCAGTTTAATGGTGAGGAGGTTTTGGCTTAAAAAGTATATTTTTTGTTTAAAAGCAGCTGTTTTTTTTTTTCTAAGATCCGCTGAGTTTAAACCAATCTGTCTGCAACAATGCTACTACTTCCAGGTAGTATTACTGAATCAAGAGAAGCGTACCTTAGTGTGTGGGAAAAGCATTACAGGTATATTATCTTGTCAGGCTAAGGCTTAACCTATGGTATTTTGACTACACAACAAAAT